>NW_017727835.1:114849-139468 GCF_001865875.1 Lupinus angustifolius | reverse complement strand
ATGTTACAACAATTTTTTACAACAAAATTCTAGAGTAAACTTAAGCAATTACAAAGCTCATATATGACAATTAAGGCTTTACTCTAAACACCTAATACAAACTCATGCAATATGACAATGTATTAGTTTCAAAACAGAAGTTACAGGATGTAAAAAACTTCACAAAAAGCATCAATAATATGCATGAACATGTGAGATGAATGATGAGAAATATATCATGGAATGCCACTCAATCCTAAAGCATAGAATTCTCTCCTTTCTAAACTCACAAATGCACTAACAACTAGATGCAACAAATATCACAAAATATGCTCTAACTCTCTAAAAAATGCAATATGCAACTTATGAGATCAGTTCTGAAAACGCAGTTTATAAAGAATCAGTTCTGCAGTCCATTTAATCGATTAAGACCTTGGTTAATCGATTAACGTTGTTTAAAAACGTAACTGATTCTGTTTTCCAAGTTTTTCAGTTTCAACAACTTCTCAAACAGTTAGGTTAATTGATTAACGTATGCCTTAATCGATTAACATCATATTTTCATGTGTAATTTTAAATACAAAAACTCGAATACGTTATGCACTTAATTCATACATGTTTAACACTTAGTTTATGCCTAGAATGCACATATACATGTATTTATGTGATGCATGAACATATTATGAATGACATATCTCAAAGATGAAATGATTTAAAAGATTTATGCATATGAGATATGTATTAGGTGACCTAAGCCTTAGACTCAACTTAAACTAGTTTCTAGTCTAAGCCTAGTACCAATCAAAAGACTTAAGCATGTTGATTTGTTGATGATCTTCAAGCTCTTATTAGCACAAGTTGTCCTCATCAAAACCATGACATATAAAGAGAGCTTTCCAAAGTGTTCCTCTTGACATGCACACTTTCATATGTTTCTAAGTGGGTAGAAGCAATAGCAACGCCAAAAGCGGATGGCAAAACATATATAAAATTTTTGAAAAATATTATTTTTTATCCATTTTGGAACACCAAGAGTACTAATAAGTGATGGTGGTTCTCATTTTATAAATTCCCAATTACGAAAAGTTTTGGAATTTTATACTTAAGGTAGCATCACCTTATCACCCAGAAACAAATCGGTAAGCTGAAGTATCTAACCGCAAAATAAAAAGAATTTTGGAAAAAATCATCTCTTCATCAAGAAAAGATTGGTCACAAAAGTTGGATGATACTTTATGGGCTTATCAAACTAATTTTAAATCACCAATAGTCAAACTCTATACCAACTTGTTTATGGCAAGGCTTGTTACTTACTAGTTGAATTGGAGCATAAAGCCTATTGGGCACTTGAGTTTTTAAATTTTGATTTAAATGATCCAGGCACAAAAAGGAAGAATCAATTACATCAACTCGAATAAATGAGGTTCCAATCCTACGAATCTTCCAAACTTTATAAGGAAAACACAAAGAAGTACCATGACTACAAAACCCGAATGAAAAAAATTTTCAAAGGAAAAAAGGTGCTTATTTTCAATTCAAGACTCAAATTGCTTCCAGGAAAATTTAAAACAAAATGGTTGGGACCATTCGTAATTAAATATGTAAAAGAATATGGGGCAATTGAGCTTGAAGATGCTGATTCCAAGAGAACTTGGGAAGTCAATGGACAGAGGTTAAAACCATTTCTTGGTGATGGATCAGGATCCATCATCAATGCAGAACAAGACTAAAATCTCTGCGGGCTAAAAACAGGTGTCAACTGTTGATGTTAAACAAGCGGTTGCTGGGAGGCAACCCAATAGTTGGGTAGTTTTTAAAAGTAATGTTATTCTTTAAAAAAATCATATGCATCAATCATCTCCTTAAAACCAATATTTCCATTGGCTTGAGACAAGCCATCATTTAAAGAGGGGGAATATGGTTTAATGCATATGTAAATTATTTAAAGAAAGTTAATATTGTTTATAAGCTTGAATAGTTATTTATAAAGTAATTTGGTTGTCCTTAAACTCAATTTTTTTTTCAAAACCGAAATCAAAGTGGCTAAATGAAAAGATTGTGCCATGATTGCATGATTAGAAATTGCTAAGCATATTTTGACTTAAGCCTTTATTGAGCTAAATGAGATATATGCTAAACGTTTTGTGAAAACATATTTTAAATCAAGAAGTGTAAATCTAATCCAAGTGAGGGAGTGAGCCAAACACGTGAGGATCAAAGTTTAAATCACCATTTGATTTGTCTAACTAAACTTGTTTGAGTCTTTAAATCTCTTAATTGCATAAGATTGATAGGAAGTGATCAAGGCATGTTATTTCTTCAGTTGAACCAAGTGACCAAAAAATCTAACAAAAAATTAGGATTATCCTTGATAAGCCCTTTTGAGCCACACAAAGTAAAACATTTTTTCAAATTATCCCATAAAACCGAAATTGACAACAATTTTGTAAAAGAGAGCATTAATTTAAAAAAAAAGGTGTTTGAAAGAATCAAGTTGAGGAGAAATTGGTGGACTTGGCTTCTTAAAAAGAAAAAGAAATTTTTTCTCAATCTCTTTACAAAAACAACAAAAGTTGTAAAAGAACGTGAAAAACAAAAAAGAGATTGAGAAATACAAAGAAAAGCCAAAAAGAGCCAAGGTTCAAAAGCTAAGAGGTCCGAGAAGAAAATTATGAAAAAAAGTAGAGTGAAGTGCTTCATTGAGAAACGTTTACAAAATGCTCTCTTTTTACTTGAACTTAACTTGATTATCTAGAAAAACCATGATTATCCAAACCAAGCCTCATTACCACTGAAAACTAGACCTTAGTGATCTTTGATTGAATATGAGATTTAAGGGAATAGGTGAGACAAAGAACAAGTTCAAATTACTGCAATCAAATGTTTGAAAAATTGAGTGAAACACTTACCCATTTGAAAAAAGTTCCAAATTTTGAAATTTTGTGCAAAAACACTTTTTGATTGAAAAATATTTGCTTAGGTAAATTGTTATACACTTTTGATGAACAAAAGCATACATTTTATATTTGGAGCATATTGTGTAAAAAATTCACAAATCATGAAAAATCTCATTGAATTTTTTTTT
Source organism: Lupinus angustifolius (assembly GCF_001865875.1). NCBI lineage: Eukaryota > Viridiplantae > Streptophyta > Magnoliopsida > Fabales > Fabaceae > Lupinus > Lupinus angustifolius. The sequence goes on along the minus strand of NW_017727835.1, from coordinate 136,404 downwards.
ATCATGCTTAAGCAAATTTGAAGTCATGTCAATCATATCTTGAAGAATTAGCCAAGTCTTGATTTCGAATGTCCTTTACCATTTGTTTGAGGACAAACAATGTCTTAAGTTGGGGGAGTTGATAAGTGCCAAAAATGCCTAAATTTCATACACTTTTTATGGCACTTATCCTTGGCAAAATTGAGAAAAACAACTTAATTCAACACTTTTTGGGTAAAATATCACAATCTTCTATATATGCTTTGTGTATTTCTTTTATACTTTATTTTGTAGTATTTAGGTAGAAAAGATATGAAACATTTAAGTGCAAGCAAAGTGCTCAAAAAAGGCCAAAATGATCCATACAAGACATTCTTAAGCTTGGCGTGGCAAGTTGTGTGCTTATCCTTAAGAATGACTCAACAAAACTTGACCTATGTGGAAAGCATGAAGTCAACAAGAAGTTTCTCACTAAGCAGCTTAGCTTGGACCAAATGCACACCCAACGTGACCTGGACATCGACTAGGCACAGTTAGCCCAACTAGGCATAGCCAGACTTAACCTGGCACAGTCAGACTCAACTAGGCATGGTTAGAACACAAGCTTGGCACGAGCCACCACACACATGGCACAGGCTAAGTGCTCATTGAGAAACTTAGCATGGCACCTGGAATGCCCAGCTTGGAACCACACACCTAGCCAGATCGACAAGCACCAAGCCACATCAACATCAGGCACGATCAAAGATGCTCAAGTAGGTAGCTTAGCGGTGCCACATAGGAGCTTGGTGGTGTGCACTCAGCAAGTTGGCCAAGTTGGCTTGACACCTAAGCATGCTTACCTCATGCATGACCTCACTCTAAGTAGCCCCCTTAGGCTTTTCAGAAGTAGCTCACAATAGTTGGGCCAAGTAACTCACCATAGTTTAGGTGACTCAACCTCAAGTAGGTGACTAAGCTGCTTGACCAAGTGACCAAACCCATGCTAAAGGGTTTGTTCAGCAGCTTGGCGGTGGCAGAGAGGAGCTTAGCAGGGTCCCGGAACTCCTATAAATATGAGGCACTTCAAGGCTTGAAAAGAGGATTCCATTCATACAATTCATACATTTCCACACTTCATTCGAATTTCTCTCTTCTCCTAAGCTTTCTTCATTGTATTTTAGTTTAGGATTTCTACTCCAAAGTAGCATAGGTAATTTTATTTGTAATTTCTCCTTAATTCAAGAGGAGAAGGAGTAATCAAATGAGATGCAAAAATGCATTTTGAAATCTCATTTGTGCATGGTAAATACTTGGATTAAGATGGCTAATGCTCCTAAATTTTAGTTGAATTTTGGGTCACCAATCTTTCTTGTAATTTCTTGTTTCATTATGTTGAATTATGTTTAAGTTATTACTTTGGCAATTTCAATTCCTTAGAAAGTGCTTAATGCAGTTTTAGCTTGATCACCTAAAACTTGATTTCAAGATCCAAAATGCTTCTTTTTATAGTCTTGACAAATGAACTAAACAATATGAGTATATCTTAGTTCATTTTCCAAATCAAAGCATCCATTTTAAGTAACTTGTAATCAAGGCTAATCAATGTTTACAGATCCTGAAATAAGGCGTGATAACTTATTTCGTCAAGTGGCAGTTTTCTATTGATCAGTGTATTTTGAAAGGTTTGAAAATCATCTTATCTCGCCGGGGGACTCGGGGAAATTTTTTGAACTGATGTTTGGAATAACCAAAGTATACCACATAACTTTCACAAACATTTTTCATAGAAACATGTTAAGAAATATTTCCATCATTCAAACTAAATTTTCTACTCAACAAATTGTGCATATTAGTTGTTTATGTTTACTTGTTAGAATGTTAAAATTTCATAAACCAAACCAAAAATATGTTCAATCTTTATCAGTAACTAGCGTGTTGACATGCACTACCGTGCCTGTCACCCCGCTTTCCTATTGTTTGTAATGTGTATTCTACATATTAAGTTGTATTATATATTGTAATTTGCAGTTGAATATGTATTTGTTTGAGGTAATTGTGCAATCTTAAAGAAAGAATGAATATACAATTGTGTTCATCAAGAATAGAGTCTTGATATCTTCACTTAATTTTATTTTCTAGCGTGTTGACAGGTACTACTGTGTCTGTCAACCCGCTTTCATATTGTTTGGACCACCCAACACCTCCTTTTCTAACTGTTTGCACAGCTAGGTTGGCCAACCTATTGCGGTCTAGTTTCCTTGCATGATGACACCTTCTATTTGCTTGCCATAGCATATGTCATGGATGAGGTAATATTCTTGGTCTTTAAGTAAAGAATGGCAAGTTACTTGATGAGTTGGCCTAGCTTTCTTCATGTGAGGGTTTGCTTGGTTGGTTGGGTGCTAAGCACCAATTTGGCCATGCCTAGTTGATCCCTACACTCCTTCCAGAGAAAGTAACCTACCATTCTTCAAGCCTAAGCAACATTTTTTCCATGGTTCTTGAATTTAATTTGGTAGGTTGTTTGGCAAGTTTAGCTTGGTTTCTTCAAGGCAAGGTAACCTACCTTTCTTCAACCCAAAGCAATCTTTTTGGCAACAAGCTAAGCAGATAGCATGCCATGCTTAGCTTATTTGTTTTGAGCAATTCTTTTTGTGATTTTGGCATGAGATTTGGCTTGAATTCTTGGCTATCTATGAATTGATTATTTTTGACCCATTTTCCTATAAATTCGGAGAAAACTTGAAGAATAGGTGATTAAAAGTTATTTTATTTAAACACACAAAATTTATCTACAAAGTGTGTTATAAGTTGGGTTTTAAAGATGATTACTCAAGATAAGTGCCATAAAAAGTGATGGAAAAGTAGTACATTTTGGCACTAATCAACTTGTCATACCACATTCATACACCCACAAGATTCTAATTGACTACAATTCCATTCAACATGTCCTCAATAAGGTTTAAACCCTTCTCCTAGCACTAGATTATACTCTCAAACAATTTTGAGTCCTATGATGTCAACTAGAGAGTTTCACAATTATCATACCACATTCATACACCAATGATAGTCTAATTGACAACAACTACATTCAACATATCCTTAATAAGGTTTAAACCCTTTTCCTAATATTAGATTACACTCTCAAACACTATTGAGTAATATGAACTCAACAAGAAAGTATCACAATTGTCATGCCACGTTCATACATCATGAGATCCAATTGACTAGAATTTCATTCAATATGACCTTAATAAGGTTTAAACACTTCTCCTAGTATTAGATTACACCCTGAAGCACATTTGAGTCATACGATGTCAAAGTGACTAACATCCAATTCAACATGTCCTTAATAAAGTTTAAACATTTCTCCTAATATTGGATTCCACTCTCAACACGTTTGAGGCACATGATGTCAACTAGAAAGTATCCTATTTTCCATACCACATTCTTACACCCAAGAGAGTCCAATTGACTACAATACTATTCAACATGTTTGTAATAAGGTTTAAACCCTTCTCCTAATATTAGATTTCACTCTAAACAGTTTTGAGTCATTTGTTGTCAACTAGAATGTATAACAATTGTCATACCATGATCAAACACCTATGATAGTCCAATTGACTACAATTCCATTCTAAAAGTTCTTAATATGGTTTAAACCTTTATCCTAGTATGAAATTACACTCTCAAACACTTATAGTCATACGATGTCATACCACGTTCATATCCCCATGATATTATAATTGACTACAATTCCATTCAACATGACCTCAATATGGTTTAAACTCTTCTCCTAGTACTAGATTACACTCTCAAACAATTTTGAGTCATATGATCTCAATAGAAAGTTTCACAATTATCACACCACGTTTATATACCGACAAGAGTCCAATCGACTACAATTTCATTCAACATGTCCTTAATAAGGTTTCAACCCTTTTCCTAGTATTAGATTACACTCTAAAATACTTTTGAGTCATACAAACTCAACAAGAAAGTATTAGAATTGTCATACCAGACTCATACTGTTGGATAACATGGTCTTCTAGTCACCTAGAGAGAGGTGAATAGGTGTAGCGGATTACTATATCTGCTTTTTTGATTAATGAGATAATCATAAAACTATCAATTTAATCGATTATACATAGTCTTAATCGATAGATGATAGCACGACTTAATCTCTTGATGACTGGTTTAATCGAGTAACTTGATCTTTATCTATCCTGAAATTATGATTTCTTGCACGAAAAGTTAACCATAATTTCAATTATTTCATATGCAATACATAACGAATTTACTCTTAATTCAATACAAGTAGTAAAATCCATAAGCAAAATAATAAAACTAAACAAATCATATATTGACAGAAATTAAAAGATAAGGGATAGAAAACTCGAGACACCGATGTTTTATCATGGTTTGTTTGCATGTCCAATTGCAAACTACATTCATGTCTCCCCTTATGATCTTGGGAGATTTTTCTTTACTAATGGAATCAAATGTTTTAAAAAAACACTTCCAGTCAGTACAAGACTTATTTCTTGGACTATAGAGATCCCTTAATGGTTTCACCATAAACCTTCTATCGATAATCCTCACCGCCCATGGTTCTGGCCCAAGCCACTCCTAATTCAATTCCAAGACCCTTGTATAAGTGAATAGTCAACCTAACCTCAGCTATGATTTACAAGTCAATTCTCTACAATAGGTGATACAAATACAACAAGAAAACAACAAGAAAAACGTCAAAAGTTTACAAGTTTTAATTGCACCTAAAATTGTGCAAATCTAACAATTCAAAAATATGCTAAAAACCTTTAATGTATGATGAACTCTCAACAAGATATCTATATGCATGACATATGATTTTTAAAAAAGACACAAGATTTTGATGCACTAAGATCAATATGTAGATGGATGATCATGTTTGTATGAATGCAACTCCCTTATTTTAAAGTTGTTCAATTTTAATTTGTGAGACTCCCATTATGGTACACCAAACCTAGATTCCTTCTAAGAAAACATATTAAGACTCTAAAGAAATAAAAACACTTAACCTAAGTCTTCCAAGATGTTGAAGATTTGAGTATTGGTCTTGTTGTGTGGTAAGTTGTACTTGTCTTCAAGCTTCCCATTCTATCCTAGTCTTCATCAAAACTATATACTGTTTTACACATTCAATCTCACATACAACCATGAGAGTCCAATCGCTAACAATTCCATTCAACATGTCCTTAATAAGGTTTAAACACTTCTCCTGGTTTTAGATTACACTCTCACACACTTTTGAGTCTTATGATGTCAACTAGAAACTATCACAAATTCTAATAAAGTTTAAACATTTTTCCTTAATAAAGTTTAAAGCCTTCTACAATTATTGGATTACACTCTCCAACATGTCTAATACATATGATGTCAACTAGAAAGTATCACAATTGTCATATTTTATTCATTCAACCATGATAGGCCAAATTTACTATAATTATATCCAACATGTCCTTAATAAGGTTTAAATTCTTCTCATAGTATTATATTACACTCTCATACACTTTTGGCTCATATGACGTCAACTAGAAAGTTTCACAATTATCATTGCACGTTCATACACCCACGAGATTCCAATTAACTACAATTTCGTTGAACATGTCCTTAATAAGGTTTAAACCATTTTCCTAGTATTAGATTACACTCTCAAACACTTTTAACTCATATTAAATCAACAAGAATGTATCACAATTGTCATACCATGTTCATACATCCATGAGAGTCCAATACTACAATTCCATTCAAATATCCTTAATTAGGTTTAAACACTTCTCCTAGTAATAGATTACACTCTCAAACACTTTTGAGTTATATGATGTCAACTAGAAACCATCACAAATGTTATAACTTGTTCATACTATGAGAGGCAAGTTACTAAAATTCCATTCAACATGTCCTTAATAAAGTTTAAACACTTCTCCTTGTATTAGACTACATTCTCAAACAATTTTGAGTCATGTGATGTTAACTTGAAACTATCACAAATGTAATAACTTGTTCATAGACCTCTGAGAGGCAAGTGGCTAAAATTCCATTCAATATGTCCTTAATAATATTTAAATGGAACAATTTTTAAATACTTCTCCTTGTATTAGACTACACTCTCAAACACTTTCGGGTCATATGATGTAAACTAGAAAGTACCACAAATGTCATAAATTTTTCAGACTCCGATGAGAGTCCAAGTTGTTAAAATTCCATTCAACATGTCCTTAATATGGTTTAATAATGTCAACTAGTATTGGATTACATTCTCAAACACATTTTAGGCAAAGGATGTCAACTAGAAAGTATCACAAATGTCATAACTTGTTCATACACCTATGAGAGTCCAATTAATTAAAATTATATTCAACATTTCCTTAATAAGGTTTAAACACTTATCCAATTATTACATTACACTCTCAATAAATTTTGAGTCATATTATGTAAACTAGATATTTTTACAATTATCATACCACATTCATACTCCCACGAGAGTCCAATTGACTACAATCTATTCAACATGTCCTTAATAACGTTTAAACCATTTTCCTAGTATTAGATTACACTCGCAAATACTTTTAAGTCGTATGAACTCAAAAATAAAGTATCATAATTGTCATACCACTTTCATACATCCATAATAGTCCAATTGACTACAATTCCATTTAACATGTCCTTAATAAGGTTTATACACTTCTCCTAGTATTAGATTACATTGTCAAACACTTTTGAGTCATATGATGTCAACTATGACCTATCACAAATTTCATAACTTGTTCTTACACTTATGAGAGTCTAAGTAACAAAAATTCCATTAAACATGTCCTTAATAAGGTTCAAACCTTTTTACTCGTCTTGGATTACACTCTCAAACACATTTAAGGCATATGATGTTAACTAGAAAATATCACATTTCTCATACCATGTTCATATACCCATGAGAGTCCAATTTACTACAATTCCACTCAACATGTTCGTAATAAGGTTAAAAACCTTCTCCTAATATTAGATTACACTCTCAAACACTTTTGAGTCATATGTTGTCAACTAGAAATTATTAAAATTGTAATAGTATGATCATACACCTATTAAGAGATTACACTCTCAAATACTTTTAGTCCTACTATGTCTACTAGAAAGTATCACCATTGTCATACCACTTTTATACCCGCATGAGGTTCTAATTGACTACAATTCCATTCAACATGTCCTCAATAAGGTTTAAATCATTCTCCTAGTACTAGATTACACTCTCAAACAATTTTGAGTCTTATGATGTCAACTAGAAAGTTTCACAATTATCATACCACATTCATATACCCACGATAATCCAATTGATTACAATTTCATCTAACATGTCCTTTATAAGGTTTCTACCATTTTGCTAGTATTAGATTACACTCTAAAACACTTTTGAGTCTTGCAAACTCAACAAGAAAGTATCACAAATGTCATACCATGTTCATACTGTTGGATAACAAGTCTTCTAGTCACCTAGGAGGAGGTGAATAGGTGTAGTGGATTACAATAGCTGCTTTTTGGATTAACGAGATATTCGGAAAACTACCAGTTTAATCAATTATACAGAGTTTTAATCGAATAATGATAGCATGACTAAGTCGATTACTGACATGTGTTGATCGATTGACTTGATCATTATCTTTAAAGAAAATATGATTTCTTGCATAGAAAGTTAACTACAATTTCACTCGATTCAGATGCAATACTTAACGAATTTAGGCCTAATTAGTATCACAGATTCATAACAAGCATTAAACTCAAAAAGCAAAGTAATCTCACTAAACAAATCATAAATTGACAAAAATTAAAAGATAAGGGATAGAAAACTCGAGACACCAATATTTTATCCTGGTTCATTTGTGGGTCCACTTGGTAACTACATCCAAGTCTCCCCTTCTGATCTTCGTAGATTTTTCTCCACTAATGGAATCAAATCTTTTACAAAACACACTTCCAATTAATAAAAGACTCATGTCTTGGACTATAGATATCCTTGAATGGTTTGACCCTCAACCCTCTATGGATAATCCTCATTACCTATGGTTTTGGCCCAATCCACTCCGAACTCAATTCCAAGACCCTTGATTCAGTGAACAGTCAACCTAACCTCAACTAGGATTTACAACTCAATTCTCTACAAATGGTGATACTAACAGACCAAGAGAATAACAAGAAAAATGTCACAATTTTACAAGTTTTACAAGGTTATGCAAAATGATTTTGACAATTGATGTACTAATGATGATTTCTAATGAAACTACCCTATTTTGTTTTCTTATCACAAAGACAAGTAATAGACTTTTCACTCAACAAGAAATTTCCTCAAAATAATTTTTGAAAGTGAATCTTAGAATTTTTCAAAACTTGATTGATTATGAGCATATGGGAAAATTTTAGCTTTTATATGAAATAGGTCTTAACACTGGTTAATCAATTAAAGGATGGCTTAATCGATTAAAGATACTCTATCTTCTCAAGAAGAGCATGGTCATTCTGATTTACTAAAAGAATGGAGAACTCATCGAGATCATCCTATTGACAACATCATTGGCGACATAAGTAAGGGTGTCACTATCCATTTAAAGTTAAATGATTCTTGTTTAAACATGGCCTTCGTTTCTCAAACAGAACCTTCCAAGATTGGTGATGCAATCGAGGATGAACATTGGATTCTTGCAATAGAGGAAGAGTTAAACCAGATTGAGAGAAATAAAGTTTGTGAACTTGTTCCTAGACCAAATAATAGGCATGTTATAGGAACTCGTTGGGAATTCCGTAATAAATCAGATGAAAATGGAATTATTGTTAGAAATAAAGCTAGACTGGTAGCACATGGATACAATCAGGAAGAAGGATTAGATTTTGATGAAACCTTCGCTCTTGTTGCTAGACTTGAAGCTTTTCGGTTATTACTTGCATATGCTTGCTCTCTAAATTTTCAGTTATATCAAATGGACGTAAAGAGTGCATTTCTTAATGGTTATATACAATAAGAGGTGTATGTCAAATAACCTCCAGGTTTTGAAGACTACAAACATCCTTCTCATGTATATAAACTAAAGAAATCTCTCTATTGCTTAAAGCATGCTCCATGTGCTTGGTACGATCGTCTAACAAATTTTCTACTTGAAAAGGCTTTACCAAAGGAAAGGTCGACACTGTACTTTTTATTAAGAAATTAAATCATACTACACTTCTTGTTCAAATATATGTAGACGATATTATTTTTGGTTCTACCAATGAGATTTTGTGTAGTGATTTTGGAAAAATGATACAAGGAATGTTTGAAATGTCCATGATGGGAAAGTTAAATTACTTCCTTGGATTGCAAATGAAACAAATTGAGGATGGTATTTTTGTAAATCAATCCAAATACTGCAAAGACTTGCTGAAAATATATGATATGGATGACTACAAGCGAATTACCACACCTATGGGTTCTAGTACATACATCGATACTGATGAAGCTAGAAAATGCATTGACATATCAAAGCATCAAGGTATGATTTGTTCTCCACTTTATCTAACTGCCAGTAGACCGGATATAAAGTTTGGCGTCTGTTTGTGTCTATGTTATCAATCAAAAACCAAAAGAATCACATTTTGTTGCTGTCAAAAGAATCATGAAATATCTAAAAGGCACAACTGACGTTGGATAATGGTATCCTAAAGGAAGTATATGTGATTTGGTAGGATATTCAGATTCAGATTTTGCTGGATGCAAAACTGAGAGAAAAAGCAAAAGTGGTACTTGTCATATATTAGGAAATGTGCTGGTCTCATGGTCATGCAAGAAACAAGCACGTGTTGTCCAAAGTACTGCTGAAGCAGAATACATAGCGGCAGGTAGTTGTTGTGCCCAAGTGTTGTGAGATTAGAGAAGAGAGAATTCTGTGCTTTAGGATTGAGAGGCATTACATGTTTGGTTTCTCATCATTTCATCTCACATGTTCATGCATTTCTTGATGTTTTTGGAAAGATTTCATATTCTGTAAAATCTGTTTTAAACTCATGCATTATCATTTTATATGAGATATGTGTTAGAGTTGTAGAGTAAGGTGTTTATTGTTTTAATTTGAGAATTGTAAGTGCTTTAGATTACTCTATATTCTTATTGTAAAAGTGTTGTAATATTGGGAATCTCTAGGTGTCTTACCACCAACGAGATTGAATTGCGTCTTCATTAGCTTAGAAATCTTGATAGGAAGAATAGGTTCTTGGTTGGGGCTACACCGCAAGAAAGGTTTTCTTGGGCGGTAGGAAGTGAGTCAAACCAAGGGATAAGGTTCTTTAGTTTTCAAGAAAGTGTCTAAGTGTTGTAATTGAAAGAATTGTTTGTAAAACGTTATTTCGATTATAGTGAAGAAAAATATCCCAGATCAGACGGGGGGGCCTGGATGTAGTTTACTAGTGGACCCGCAAACGAATCAGGATAAAAACCTTGTTGCAGGCTTTTCTTTCCCTACTCTCTTTATTGCTTTAATCGATTACTTTGTATAGTTGTAATAATCTGTTTCTATAATGTTCTGTTGTAACTCTGATATATCTGTTAGCTCTGTATATTTGCTTCGATCTCAGTTGCTTGTCGTACAAGAAACTGAATCTGTTTGTGCGATCTGAGCTATTTTAATCGATTAAAAAGCTGTAGTTAATTGATTATTCTTTTTGTGTTAATCGATTAAACTGGGGGTTTTCAGCATTATAAGTTGTTTGTGAAAAGCGGTTACTTTGACCGCTACACCTATTTAACCCCCCTTCTAGGTGTACTTTAGCCACTGATACCTAACAACCTAGACTTGAAGAAATAATACCAAAAGTGCCAAGTAACCAACTAAAATCAACTCAAGAATCATGGAACAAAGGTTGCTTCGGCTTGAAGAAAGGTTGGTTCCTTCACCATGAAGGAACCAAGCAACTAGGCATAGACCAGGTGTAAGCTTGGCAACCAAGCAGGTCAGAAACCTAGCCATGAAGAAAGCTTGGCCAACTCATCAAGCAACTTCCCTATTCTTTACTTGAAGGCCAAGCACATGACCTCATGCATGACATATGTTCTGAACAAGCAAGTAGGAGATGTCACCATACATGACCTCATGCATGACATATGTTTTGAACAAGCAAGTAGGAGATGTCACCATGCATGTAGCCTAACCCAAAATAGGCTATCCAAGCTTGCTGCCCAAGATGGGAAAATTTGCTAATTCACCGGCTTGGGTGAGCCTAGTCAGGCGCTGGGAGGCCTAACATGGCAGCTAAGCTCCCATGACTTTGCCTATAAAAGGCACACCCACCTCCTCACTTTAACACATTGTACAAATGTTGTAAATTCTTCTTCTTCCAATTTCGGTTATCTCTCTTTTTAGAGTGTTCTTAGGTTGTTTTTAGGCTTTTTGTTCATAGAAATTCAAAGGGAATGGATTTGGCAAATGAGTTGGCAATTGTTCTTAGCTTGTTTTTAGTGTGTGTTTGTTTACTTTTTAATTTCTTTTAGTGTGTTTACTTGCTTTAATAAAAAATTTAGTGTGTTTAATTTTGAAGTTGTGTGTTTACTTTAGTTTATTTTTGATAATTTGTTTAAAAAGTGTAATTTTTGAAAATAAACTTAGTACATAACACATACTTGGCTTAAACAATTTTTTTAACATGATCCTTGACATTGGAAATTAACAACATGAGATGAAAATCTGAAATGTCTTGTGAATATTTCATAATGGCATAACTTTGATAAAATGCAAACTTTTTGGAAAATCATTTATCATGAATTTGTGAATTTGTTTGAAAATCAAAGAGTTGTACATAAACCAAACCTTGAATTAAAGTGCAATTTAATTCATAAATTTTATCTATGTGAAAAGGAAAAATACATAGTCATAATGAGTGATCTAACTACTAACTTTTACTTTCTGTCATTTATTTGCCGCAACTAATATTTATTTTCTGTCATTTAAATTTTTCAACTAACATTTATTTTCTATCAATTAAATTTTGTAACTTACATTTATTTATTACTTTATTTCTTTATTCTTTACCAACCTTCCCTAAAGAAGTAGTTCGGTTAATAAAGAAACACGAAAATAAGTATCACTCATTATCCCTTGTATTACATTGCTAAATTCAAACCATTATATCGGCGTTGGAATTAATCCAACAAAGCCGATATGGTATGAAATTGTTAATTCAATAAAGCTAAGTTTTTTATTAAAGGAATATTCTTGAAACTATTATACCGACATTGTAATTTGTTCCAACAAAACCGAGATGATGAGCAAAGAATTGACATGTCATTAAATAAATAAATCAGAAACTTGCCTCAATAAGTAGTAAGGAAAAACTCTTTCAACACCTAATATTCTCCTTTTAGTCAAGAATGTACAACAAGACTTAATTCGGGGTAGGTATATGAATAGAATCATCAGTTCATTTGCATCATTCACAATTTTAGTCAATCGTATTTTACCCAACACACGGAAATAACACTTCCCCTTGGGTGCACTACCCATTGGGGTGGCTATCGATCCCAGCCAGCATGAGTTAATGGTGTTTTCCCTCTTGCAAAATATAGCAAATGTACCTACAAAATAAACTTCGAATAAGAATAGATTTGGTATCCAAGGTTAGGAGTGAAATTATGGAGGCTTGTAGCATAACCTATCAAGTCACAAGGTTTGGTTCAACACCTATATCCCTAATCACTCCATAGTCTGACTAACAGATTCACTCAACAAAGGTATTTAAGGAAATACCCCAGGCCGAAAGGAAAGAACTACTTTGATACCACTACGGTAACACCTTGAATCAGCAGAATTAAAATAAGTAAACAACTGAATAAAGGATTTATGGCAGAAGCAACATCAATTGAGAATTTTGAAAATAAAATTTTCCAAAAGTATCTTCCATATAACACTGAAATTGAACTTCAAAACAAATGGAAATTGTCTCGACAAATTCTTAAAATGGAATTTGAAATGCTTGACTTGTCAAGGATAAAATATAATAGATTGACTCAGGTGTTACATCCTACATATGAGAGACACACTACCTATCTATAAGGATTGTCTTTCCTTTCCTTCGGACCATGGCAAGATCATTCCATTGAAGTCACATACTCACTAAAATCTTAGGAAACTAAGTACTTCCACATATGGTATATAAACAACAAATAAGGTATTAGCAAAAATAGTTGTTGCATTACCCTGAACATGATACCTTCAAGGGGGTGTCAAAGGTAACCACAGTTAGTGCAAGGAGTTTTGTTCGCACAAGGTAGCTACAATATTCCTAAAAGATCAATCCTCACCCTAGTGTCCCCTTAACCATGTCACACAGACTAGGTACCCATCTGGATCTTATGATCCATACGAGACATGGGAACGGTTCCATTTAGATGAATGAAGGGAAATTTTTCAGGTTAAAGACGACAAATTTATTATAACAAGGTTTTCACCATAAGAATCATTTTATGGTAAGTCAAGACAATTTATACTAATTTGACTCTTTGGGAAAACAACCTTAGAAATACGATTTCTAAAATTTCACTCTTTTAACTTAGAAAACCCAACCTTTGTTTAAAACCACATGCTGACACGCTTTTCCAAAATAATGCTTCGCCAGTTTTGTCGAAAAATAATATGTAGTCCTTTTAATTCAAAATACCTTAGCTGTAAAAAACTCAGTACAACAATTTCCATTCCCTTCGTTCCATTCTTCTCAGAAACATTGTCATTTCCATCTTCATACCATTAGGAATACTCATATGCCATGTCATGAGAATGCACGATGACAATTCTATAATGATGCAACAGTTAATTCAGAATTCTCAATAATCAATCCAATCAGAAAATACTAATTCGAAACCAATATAATTTACTCAGTTGGTCATATCAATTAAGATTCGATTATCAGGATTGAACAATTATATCAAGCATATAGCTAAATCACATTACTTAGACATTTCAATTTTCAAGACGAACATATAGTCATGCTCATCCAACAACATCATAGATCGAGCATAAAGTCATATATCAAATAAAATCCATTCAATATCAGATCAGTAATTTACAAGTCAAAGGGCCTCAATACCCCGTTACTCGCGTCCGCAGAAATAGTATTCAATTATATATGCCTTAGGCCTAGCTTACACATACACGACTATCTTTGGTATAATTTCTAAGCTCATACATGAAAACATTTCTCTCCATACCTGCACTTTCATTGAAATTAATAATATCCAGTCATAGCTTGCCTGTATCACGAGTACCTGATAGTACTTAAAATTGTTAAACTATGAATCTTATAGATTTATTAGAAATTAACTAGAGTTCTCCTAATGTGGTTCTAGATATTGGAATAAGTTGAAACATCTTATTTGAATATATGGAATTTCAGTCAGACACGATAAAAGCTCATTGGCACTACATAGCCAATTTCGACTAGAGTCTGTTGGTTTTAGAACTGAATTCTTCCTAACAGTAGCATATTGATATGTGCACTAGAGACATTAATGTTAACTTGAGCCCTCAAAAATTGGCAAACAAAGTCTAGGTTAAATATGATTCCCTTACCTTTTGGAATCATTATAAAAGAGTAACTCTATTCCAAAGAATGGTTTGTAGGGTTTGACTCATACATAGGAATTATATTATACTTTCACCTAATGAAAGCTTTGTCCAATTTTGTTCATATGAAATTCGTTTGAATAGAATTGGACATTCGGGCTAGGAGTTATGGTTTGATCATCAAGTGATGTTCCACCATGACCTTCAGCTACAAGGCAGCATGACATTTCTTTAGTGTAGAGAACCTAACTCTCTGATGGTAAAATGAAAACATGCAATCATGGTAAATTTGGAAAGCTAATGGGACAAGGCAAAACTTTGTTAGGTCTAGGGTTTGGAGGACAAATGTTTGAAGTAATCTATACACATCACCATGACTTCCTACAAGGCTTGTCCAGGATAATATATGATTTGGTAAACAAGCATAAATCTAAAATAGAATAATGTATTTGACAAACTGTTTATGAATTTGGGAAGCTTGTTTTATAAGAAAAAGGATAATACTTATAAGCTCTAAGATCATGACTAGAAAACATAGTTTCAAAGTGATTTTTATGAGTGATCACAGTTTTGGAGACACTAGGAACTAGTTTAGTAAATAGAGCATAACTTGCTCCTTACTTATCCAAAACTGAGAAATATTATACAAAAATGAAGATAATTAAATTGAAAACAATACTATAAGCTTATAAATTCTAAAGCATGCCCTCAGTGATCTAGAATATTTGTGCAAGGATATGACAAAACATAGAGTGCTTGGATATCAAGCAAGATATGCTTACTTGGAGTACAAGATAGAGGGGTTGAACCTATTAACCACTAATACTTTGGAAACAAGTTTTAAATTGCTAAAAAAAATGATATCAACATGCAGTTCATGAATTGAGGTCATATGCACCACCCTCATTCAATTGGATGACTTAAATCCCAAACTACCACACAAACCACAAGTTCAAGTTTGATGGAACCACAGGGACTTTGGGGCAGAGTTCATGGATTCATTCACCAAAGGAAAAAACCCTAACTCATAAAAAAGGGATTAAACATGCATTTCAAAATTAGGAGGCTACCCCACATGCATGCAATAGAAACATAGTCCTAAAGAGTCAACACATGGTAGGAAAACCTAGGTAGTAGATTTTGCTAGAGATGATTAGATGATCACAACTTCAGAACTAATTTCATGGGTCTTTGATCACCCAAATGAAACCCTAACCCTGAAAATAAAAGATTAACAACTACTCAATTTGGTGGTAAGGAACTCAATCTATGACATGATCAAGCTAGACTACACCTCCTTAGGTGCTGAAGTTATGAAACATAATTTAGACAATTACAATGAAAGAATTTACATGATTTGAACTTGGAAATGGATCATGCACACCTAAACTGAGTTAGGATCACTCTTGCATTTCTTGCATGAATGCAAGAGCCGAAATTTTGACCTCCACACTCCCTTGGAGCTCACGGCTAGAATGGAGAATGGTAGAAGATGATGTTAACGTCTATTTGTGCTTTTCACTCCATTCAAACTGTAATGGTCCATTTATGGTGAATGGGGAGAGATTTTATAATTATTAGAGTGTGGGCTTTAGAAATATTAAGTGGATTAAGGCCCAAAATCAAAGTAGTTAATGGTTAATGACTCTTAACTACATAGGTGATGATAACTAGATATTTAAGTTACCTTACTTCAGTAGGTGGCACTATATGTCTACATAGATGGGTTTCATTCATCCTACGATACCTTAGGATAATGTTAAACAATATATATATGAGTATAGATGATAGGCTATACTCTTAGAGGATTAACTGGAGAAGCTATAGGTACTTGCAAGCAAAGCTGCTGACAAGATCATTGAGAATTTTTAGGAAATTGTCTAAATATCATGGAGAAGCTATACGTACTCACAACTGGAATAATGACTCTATAACTCTTTAAAAACTAAATCTAATAACGTGGTATTAGCTTATACTAATCGTAAGGTCTTTCAAGCCATTTTAGACGAGCTCCTGCTATGATAGAGTGACTCGATAATGCGTAAATCCCAAATTGTGCAAAACTTTAACTAAGTTTTTGATTCACTTATATTCCATTCTTACTTCATGATATAACTCTAATGTATGTCGAAAACTAAATCATGAACTTTCCTAATTTAATTTCATGATTCACAACTCATTGACTAGCTCCTCTCGCTACTGATCTATAACTCAAGTAAGTGGATTTTCTTACTCAAGTTATCCTTTGTACAAGACAAAAAGGATTTGACACAACTCACTATAATCTATGAAAATAATAGATACTTATATATATGTATGTATCCACTTCTATATAAGTAGAGAGCTGAAATTTGGGATATTACATTTCACACCATGTTCGTACACCCATGAGAGTTTAATTAAATTCAATTGAGTTTAACATGGCCTTAACAAGGTTTAGACCCTTCTCCAAGTATTTGAGTCATATGATGTCAACTAGAAAGTATCTCATTTGTCATATAAGTCATATTTCCATGAGACCCTTATTGACTACAATTCCATTCAACAAGTCCTTAATAAGGTTTAAATCTTTCTCCTAGTATTAGATTACACTCCGAAACATTTATGAGTAATATGATGTCAACTAGAAATTATCACAATTGTCAAACCACATTAGTACACTCTCAATTTTTAGGTTAAGTTGGTTTTGGATTTTCTTGACAAGGCTTTTAAAAGATTTGAATGTCTCGCTATTAGCAGAAAGGAACATGGTCCATGTAAACATAGAGAAATCATCTACGATTACCAAAGGCCTTGTTATGGAGATTACATTTTTCGACGCAAATGAGTTCTTAAATTGCTTACACTTTTTGCAAGTGTCACAAGCTTCTTTAGATTTGAAATTAAGTTTAGGTAGACCAACAAATAATTTGTGAGATGACAACTTATCTAAGTACTTAATATGTAACGCCCTGAAAATTTCTCCAACAATAGCCCAAAAATGGGTATTTTTGTGTGTGTGTTGTAATACTCTTCATTAACATTTATTCCTTTTCGGGAAATCACATTTAGTAACCTAAAATGCGGAAGAGACAAAAATAATTCGTGGAATGATCCTTTATTAAAATTGACTGGCAACGTTTATACAAAAGCAAAGCGGAATACATCCTAATCTATACTGAAAATATATTCAATAGTCTGGTTTATTCAAAACATTAAATGTACCCTACACAGATACTCGCCTCAAGGGCAACTAGAAATAGAAATGACCACGAGCAACTAGCTCCGGGGTTAGCGGGTGTACTAGAACACTCGTTGGGATCCTCCTCCGTCTCAAAATAGGAAGGAAGGTCCACCACCTTAATGGAGTCCTCTATACAGGCCAACTCCACATAGTCTTCCTCTTCGACTTCTCGCTCCTCTTTCGCGTTGTTGGACGAATCCTGTGACTTTCTTCCCACTCCCGCCTCTGCCTGAAGATCAGGCGGCATCGGTATGGCAGCTCTCTTCCCCGGTGGGGCATTGGGCATATCATCCCTACTCCGTCTCCTAGTAGATGGTCCAACATCAGTGGATCCATGAGGGATCACAGATTGAATGGATGGTGCGGTAGGTGCAAATCTTCGTGCAGGTAAGGTGAAAGAAGCCTCCAAGCTTGCATGTTGTGAAGGGAAGCACATTGTAGAGCCATCACAAACCATCTCTAGCTCTAAGGCGCAAGGACATGTGTAGGTATATCTATGTCCATCACTACTCCATGCCCCCTCCTGAGACATAATGAATAGGTAGCTCTGAATCCTCGCCATACGGTCCATCTGAACGAGAATGCGAACCAAGAACAAGCAGAAAGAAAAGAAAAGAGAAGAGAGAGTAAGACATCTAATGAATATAATTCATTGACGGTATGGAATTACATGGAATATCACATCCAAAAAGACACGCATAATATACACAATATATTTCACATACATAAATGCAATTGATGAATGATGTTACAACTCAAATCATGGGGATGAATATTCATACTCTCAACGCATGCATGATATGATTATTTATCCATCCTTACACCAATATCCTCCCAATATACTATTCGTAAATAACCAATAGTACAGGTCCCATAACAAGCTGATTTGAACGCACCAAAAAAATAAATTCCTTGCAAGGATATATGATCCATCGGTTCTGAAGAACTGTCCATATGAAGACAGTGTTGTATCAAACACTTTCTGGGCATCCCTCTCATTGATCTTGAGGGGTTGTCAGAGATCGTCTAGTTTGCACTGTGAGAACTGTCTGATCCAACAGAATACCTCATCCAGGAATACAAGGGACTCGTCTCACCTAGACACTCCCTCAAGACTTTGCTGCCGAATCACCGCCATCGTCGTCCCTCTCAACATAGCGGGGCTCGTTCGTCTCCCGTAAATTTCCTCTCCACTACTTCGTTATTCATAATGAGTATGCACGCTAACTGAAGTTAGCTGATTAAATCTTTTAATTATTCTTTTACATAGATCGGCCCATCCTAAGACATCTCCCAAAGGAATGCTTCTTGTGGGACCCAATCTTACGTTATCACATAATATAGGAATAACATCCCTACCACTATGAACCATCGTTGAATTACCTTGGATGGCCACATGGCCAAGCCTTTTACAGTCAGAAGACTTCGATGTGTGGTATCATATAATCCTTTTTTAGGCATAGCCTTTCTCACATAAGGCGCAAGAACGAAAGTAATAGTATACATTTGTCCATTTGGGCACCAGACCTAATCCTCTGAGCCGCGATCTTCCCCAAGTGTAAATACACTTCACATCCAAGCTAGGGCTATTGCCCAAGAGAGAGATTGTCGCCCAAGCGACCAATTCATCAAAACATACTCAATTTCCTGCATGGTTCTCGCTTGAGCGAAGGTACTGTCGCTCAAGCTAAAAATCCACCAAAACCTGGTTAAAAGCACCCTCTAGGTCTCGCGCGACGAGGGACTATCGCCCAGGCGCCAAAACCACCCAAAACAGGCCATGCATGCTGCTTGGCTCTCGCCCATGCGTGGAAGGCTCACCCAAGTGAGGCTGGTCCAGTGGTCAGGGGTGTCTGGCTCGCCCAAGCATGGCTGGTCTTGTGGCCATGCGTGTCTGGCTCCCCAGGCGTGGCTATCGGATCGAATACCACCACTTTTTCGATCCCTACGCATTTTAGTTTCTCGAGTGGTGTTCCTTCATGGATAACAACCACGAGACTTGATATTTTATACTATCCTAGGGGCATACAACATAAGAAATATCCGTACTTAATCTAGACACGAAATCATTTGGTTAAGTACGGGTTTCTAACAAAACAGGAATAACTTCCAACTTTTGAGGTAGTTGGGTGATCCATGTGTCATATTCAGACACCACTATGTCACGATGTAACGCCTCGAAACTAAATACAAACACAAATCGGTGAGTCGCGAGTTTAATCGTCCACTTATTAACTCTACGACACAAACATCGTGCTAATATATTTAAAGAGCATCTGAGACTCTCATCCATCCGGTCCAAGATTCATATTCTTGAACCATCATTTATCCTCGAAAATCTCGTTCCTGATTCCTATCGTGTTCATGATCATTTCAACACCTTTTTACAAGGATTGGTCTTATGATCAAAACGACATTTCGATTTAAAATATTCTTTGATTTCAAAATCATCCTCTTTCATCAACATAAATAACATGCATATTTTCAAACACTAAAACAACCCCATGAACAATAATATTTCATGGTTTCAAAACAACGATTTCCAAATTTGCAAAAACTCATTTTTCGTGTTCTTGTGTATAACAAGAGATAGGAAGGTATTTAGAAACTTTTGACGGTTGAAAACATTCGTAACATGCGTATGATCCTCATACTAAAATTTCGTAAGCAACTAATGGTTAGATTTCTAGGAGATTAAGAACAAAAGGGATGAGGTTTACCTTGAAGTTCTTGAGAGCGAAATGAAGAAAAGGAAGAATGATGCCAAGGGTTTCTCCAACTTGGGTGGGCTCTTTTAAAGGCAATGATTAAGTTTTTAGAGAATCAAGTCAAGGGTTTCAAGATTAAATGGGTCTTTTAAGAGAATTGAATCAGGTTTAAGGAGACAAGCCAATGGTTTTCAAAGAATAACGGCGTAACGGTAAATGAAGGGTTTAAGGAATTTAGTGTAAAAGATGAGTATTTTCTCTTATTTGCCACACAAGTTTCACTCGGGAAAATGAGGTGGCTTCTTTGGCGAAACATTCACGATGAGACCGTGCCCGATTATTATCGGTTGATACTCGGCTGGATATAAAATCTTCCAATTACGATTAGAATTTCAGAATGCCGAATTCGGAGTGAAACATATTCAGAAATGCGTTTTGCTCAAACTTGATGTCTATCCTGACTCGAAGTAATATCGAAGCCAATGGCGCAATCAGAATTCGACTCCGAGCTACTGTTGAAAGGTTATCTCGGTGGTTATTTTAGTTGGGAGTTTTCTTCTCTCAACTAATCGTCCTGACAGTAGTGTCAATTTGTTAAAAGATTAATACTCTCATTTTCATTATGTTCATTTTGTAAGTAAGAGAACTCGTTTTTATTCATTGTTCGCCATCTCGGCTTTTTTGAAATAAATTCCAACGCCGGTATAATGGTTTCAAGAATATTCCAGTTACAACTTAATTTCTTAATAATCATATGAATAAGTCATTCCTTCTTTGCCCCATCTCGGCTTTGTTAGAATAAACTCTAATGCCGGTACAATGGTATCAAAGCAATCCCCTATTACATAATTATTAAGAACCTTTGAATATCATCTCAGTTTTGTGGAATAAATTCCAACACCGCTTTAATTGTATTATAATGTACAAAAGTGATGAATAGTTAGTTGTTAGAAACATATAATAAATAAAGAACAAAATAATAATAAAGTTAAGTGACCTTTATTTATTTACTCCCTTTCGGGTTCCTTTTATTAACAAACCAAACTTTTTCCTT
>NW_017727835.1:114309-114749 GCF_001865875.1 Lupinus angustifolius | reverse complement strand
GTTAACTCCAAACACCAAGGTCTGAAATCCTCCTTTTAGTGTATATCCTAAAATGGTAGAATGATGAACACTCATATTCATTATTAAACAATATTACGACCATAAAAGAGATTAGGTTGTCACACCCTAACCATTGGCGACTCTAATATTGAATTAGTAATGAATGTAAGATCTTAAGAAAAGCATGCTTAACTTGGCAAATAAACTAAGTAGTACAACTACTTCTTAGTTTATTTGTTAAGTGTTTGAGACAAGTAATTTTATTGACTTGAAATCATTTTTTAGGTGATCAATCTAAAAAGAGCATTAAGTACTTCTCAAACAAATAATATTAACCAAAGCACCAACTTGAATGATTAAAATTCAAACTTTAGAATAAAAAAGAAGTAGAAATACATAATCAACTTAGAAATGAAATTGTTAGGTGCATGAGTCATCCA
>NW_017727835.1:105778-114209 GCF_001865875.1 Lupinus angustifolius | reverse complement strand
TGGTGACACCTCCTCCTTCTTGTCATAGCCTTATGTCATCCATGAGGTCATTTTCTTGGCCTTTAAGCAAAGAAAAAGTAAGATGTTCCATGATTTGACCAAAAAATCACTTTTCTGGTGCGCTAGCCGCTTAGCCCACCTGTTTCCCTGCTAAGCTGCCTGTTTCAGCAGCTTGGCTGACCTGGTTCCCTACTCAACTACATGTTTCAGCCGCTCAGCTGATTGATTCCACTCCTAGTTGCTTGTTTCAGCAGCTTAGCTGACCTGGCCTGGTGCTTGGTGCTTGGTGCTGGCTGACCTGGTCTGGTGCTTGGTGCCTGCCTGACCTGGCCTGGTGCTTGGTGCCTGCCTGACCTGGCCTGGTGCTTGGTGCATGCCTGACTTGGCCTGGTGCTTGGTGCTTGGCTTGGCTGGACAGCTTTGTGCTTGATTTCTTCATGGTGAAGCAACCTTTTTTCCTTCGGTTTATTACTTGATTTTTGTTGGTTGCTTGACACTTTTTGGCTGTTTTCTTTAAGTTAAGGTAAGCATTTGATTTTTTTCAAGTTGCCTTGCCTACCTTAACATAGGTTTCTTCAAGTCGAAGTAAGCTACCTTTCTTCAAGGCTAAGTAACCAAATTAAGCACATAGCATGCCATGCTTTAACTTGATTACTTTTAGCAATTCATTTTGAGCTTTTGTCTTGAATTTTGGCTTGAATTTTTATCCATCTTCGAATTTATTCTTTAATATTCAATTTCCTACAAAACTCAAAGAAAACTTGGACAAGAATTAATAAAGAACCAATTTATTTAATCATGCAAAATTCACCTAAAAAGTGTTAATTTAAGTTGGTTTTCTAAAATTTGCATAAGCTAAGTGCCATAGAATGATGGTGAAAAGTGTATACTTTTGGCACTTATTAGCTACGGAACTCAAAAACACGTTTCTACGCCGAATTCGAGCGAATTTGGGCCCGACGGCAGTCCAAAAACACTTTTCGTCACATAAAATTATGAAAATTTACCACAAAATAGGAATTCACAACATAAGACTAACACTCAACTATGGTTTAGCCTAACTCATTACTGATTAATTTCTAATTTTTTGTTAAAAATGAATAATTAATAAAATATATCGAATTTTCATGGTGTTATATAATATGTATGTGCCCAACGCGCCTATGCCAAAGCCAGATGTCATTCTCTCTAGAGATAAAACATTTTGAGAACAATGTAGTGACATCCTCCAAATTAACCATGTATATGGTGTTTATACGATGACCAACAAAGTTAACATTATTAGTTATACTATCACGAATAATGCAACAACCAAAATTAAAGGATACTCGGTTACATTTATCGCACAATTGGCTAATACTTAATAAGTTCTGCTCCTAGCCTTCCACATAGAGCATGTTATCGATCACAGCTTGAGCAGTATTTCCAATAGTTCCAACTCCAAGTATCTTTCCTTGATTGTTGTCGCCATAAGTGACGTACTCTTTTTCTTTGAATGAGAGATCTAGGAATTTCAATCTATCACCTATCATATGCCTCGAACACCTACTATCTAAGTACCAGTGATGTCCATGCATTTGTAGGCATAACTACAAAAAATTACTTGTCTTGTTTAGGTACCCAATTGATATTGGGTCCCTTTTTGTTAGTAACCACGGTATTTTGTCCCTTATTCACCCAAATATAAGTACCATCAAGCATACCATTCTTTCTAATATAACATGAAGTGGTAGTATGGCCATACATGTTGTAATAGAAACAAGTAGCCATGTGAGTATATGACTTTATACGATTATGGACTATAGGTTCCCTATATGGTCTTTTCTTGCTAGTTTGGAGTTTATAACCTAATCCCATGTGGTTACCAACATTTTTAGATTCAGCAAGTAAAGTGTAAAGGTTAAATCCACTATATGTAAGCTTTGCGAGTTTTTCTTTTAAATTTGAATTTTCAATCTGCAACGTCTCGCAAGTATCACATACAGTAGGTTGACATAAATGATCTTTAGAGCAATTACATGAGCTACAAGAGTAGATTATTTCAAGGATTTCATTTTCCAATTTTAATTCATCTAACTCTTTTTGCATTTTAAGGATTTGTTGTTATTGCAATAAGATTACCCGTTTTCTATCGATGTTAATCCTAGAAAGCTTTTTAAGTTCTTCATGTAATTCAACAAATGCATTATATAATTCATCGTATGTAGGTGAGTCATCAGAAGAAGATGAAGTATTAGAATATACCTCATTTGAATCATCTTGTCCACTTGAGCTGCAAGCTTCTTGTGTTTTCACCATAAGGCACAGTTTTGCATACTCCTCCTCATCAGATGTGCTCGATGTAGATTCCTCCTCGAGAGCATCCCACACGATGTATGCTCTTTTTGATTTAAAGTTTCGAGGAGTGCTCTTTTTAGATTCAACCTTCTTGATATAGGTTGGATATTGTAGCCTCATATGTCCAACCTTCCTGCATTCATGGCAAGTGAAGCGCTCCTTTGGGTTCTTTCCCTTCTTGGTTGAGTCTCATGGTTCTTTCATATGAAACCTCTTAAATCCCCTCTTTCTCTAGGAATTTGCCAAATTTTCGAACTACGAGATTCCTGGTTTCCTCATCCAAATTTCACTCAATATCAAAGGAAATAATTTTCAATCCAAAAAGTGTTTTGTTGTGCACACAAGTTCAAAGATAGAACTTTTCAAGGGATGTAAGTATTTCACTCAATATTCAAACATTTGCATGTAGTAATTTGAACTTGGTTTTCGTCTTACCTATTCTCTTAAATTGCATATTTAATCAAGGATCACTACGAACTTGTTTTCAGTTGTAATGAGACTTGGCTTGAAATAATCATGGTTTTTCTTGGATAACCAAATTTATTTCAAGAGAGCAAAAATTCTATAAAAAATATTTTCTATGAATCACTTTTTACTCCCCTTTTTTCCATAATTTCCTTCTCCAACCTCTTAGCTTTTCGAACCTGGCTCTTTTTGGCTTTTCTTTATTTGTATTTTTCAATCTCTTTTTGTTTTCTATTTTTTATAACTTTGGTTGCTTTTGTAAAGAAATTGAAAAATATTTTTTACTTTTTTCATTTCAAGAAGTCGAGCCTACCAATTTCCCCCCAGCTTATTCTTTTTCAAACAATTTAAAAATAAATATGCTCTCTTTGCTCATGGGAAAAAGAATTATTTGCTTTGTTTGGCTCAAAGGGGCTTATCAAAGGATAATCCTATTTTGGTTATACTTTTTGGCCATTTTGGTTCAACTAAAGAATAAACATGCATTGATCGTTTCCTATCAATCTTATGCAATTAAGATAACTAAATACTAAAACAAGTTTAATTACACAAAACAAATGTTAATTTCATTCTTTTTCTCATGTGTTTGGCTCACTCTCTCACTTGGTTTGGGTTTACACTTTTGTTTTGAAAATTTGTTTGCAACAACCATGTTACATGAATTTTGAATTCGATTTGCACAAAAATTTTCTTGTTATGACATTATGTGATTTTTCACCAAAAGGTTTTAAGGCTTATATCTCATTTTGCTCAATGAAAGCTTAAAAATATGCCTTATCAATTTTTCTAATCATGTAATCTTTGTCAATTTATTTTATTTAGCCAATTCAATTCGGGTTTTGAAAAAAAAAGTTGAGTTTTTTTTATGGACAAACAAATTACTTCTTAAATAAATGTACATTTTAGCAAAAAAATTTAATTTTTACATATTCATCAACTATGTTCCCCCTCTTTAAATGATGGCTTGTCCTCAAGCCAATGACAAAAAAATGTTTTTGGAGAAGAGATGTTTGATGAATATGAAAAATTATTAACAAACATAACTATATTAACAAAGAAAAGTTGCAAACACATTGAATCACACAACATAATTCAAACTAAAATTAAAAACAAGGAAGCAAATAGCCATGCTCAAAGTATGAAAACAAGGAAACGGTTTGAAAAATATCAAGTGCATAAATATAAAGTAAAGAGAAAACCGATTTTGTTGCTTTGTTCAATCCTCTTCATATTTATCAAGGCCTTGTGATCTCCCTTCCGGCCATTGAGTGTTAGCAACAAATCTTCGTAGGTTCCACCTTGGAAGTTAGGATGAGAGCCACATATGCTTTGAAAGCTTCTATACATGCATGCAATCCCATGATAGCAAGCAATTTGTTGTTGATTTTGGAAATGTTGTTCTTCAACAATTGCTTCTAAAGTGGCATTACTTGTCCTCCTTCGTGGTGGTTGAGAAGAGGAACCCACTTCTCCAAATTTCTTCCTCAAGTCGGCCCTAGCTTGGGTCAAGCTTCTTTCTTTGCAACATGATTGGACATAATATGTGTTGACCTCGGTTTTGAGTTCCATGACTTCTGCATAAGGTTCGGGCACTTATTGATACCTACATAAATCAGTGATAAGTGATGGTAAAATCAAAGAATTTATACCCCTGGTTATATACTCATTGATCGCATCTGAGATGATAGTTTCTATGTCAATAGAGTCTTCCTCATAGATAGAGTTGATGAGCTTTGCTTTTCCCAAAGGTAGGTCCGAGACATGTGAAGTCGATCATATGTTGGACAACACAAATATAGTCCAAAGTTGTGTTGCTTGAGTCACGCAAAATCGGAACACCGGGCCACTCAAGTTGACCTCCAATCCTTGCAAACACAAGCTTCTCCTAACTTGATGATCATCATGGAATTATCCTTCCCCCAAAGAAGATGCTCTTATCTTGAGTTGAAATTTGCAAAGGTCATGGTCACAATTTGGGCTTGGAGACCATGGGTTTTCTACGTAATCGTTGATCATGTACTTATCATAGCACACTCTTTTAGCGTTGACCCAAGTATATCGATTAGCTCTTGCATCTCCCAACACAATTGAGTTGGCGTAGAATTGTTTCACAACATCCAAAGAGAACATCTTGTTGGACATGTATGGAGGAGACCAGTTGAAGCCTCCATAAGGAGAGTAGATCAAATGGAAATTAGTCTAAATTCTAGAGGAAGAGTGACACCAAAAAAATCATTGGCAAAATGATTGAAATGGTTTAGAGATTAATGTTTTGTTGATGAACATAATTTATGATATGGCACTATAGCATCGTTCCATCCATGTAGCCAATCCCACCTAGTGGTATAAAGGCTTGATTGTTGTAAAATGATACCGAGTTGTGCTAATAGTAAGGTTGCTTGCCTTTTAACCTTGAGATCATGAGTTCAAATCTTAGAAATAGTCTCTTCACTAGCAAAAGTATGGTTGGATACATCTACCCAACCATACCGCACTAGGTGGGAATCTCATGCACTAGGTCGCCCTATAAGTATGTTTTGTGCATGTGCCTGTTTCACCGATCTCAATTATTTTGCTTTATATTTGTTTTAGGGTTAGAGGGTGAGCCTCAGTTCAGTGGTAAGGTTACTTGCCTTGTGACTTGGAGGTTATGGTTTTAAATCTTGGAAATAGTTTGTTCGCTTGTAAGGGTAACACTGTGTACATCTACCCTCAGACTCCACTAGGTCGGAGTCTTGTAAAATTATTTTAAATGTGTTTTTAGGGTTAAATAAAAAAAAATTAACTAAAATATAATTTTGGTCCCTTTACATAACAATTTTCAACATGTATGAGAATTGAATTTAGTAGTTCTCATAAGGGGCGACCCCCAATCACCTAAGTCACTAACAGATGAAAAAAGCAACAAATGCAACCACCTTAACAGGCTAACAGCCCTCAGTTCATGGACAGATGCGACCCAAATTAGGTTTGATTCATGAATAGATGCAGAAGTGACAACTACATCGATTTTGAATTATTGTATCAACAAGCATTAGATCCATTATAAATAAGATGTAAATGTGATTGCTTGGGGCATTCAAAACTTGGGATGAATTTGTAATTGAGGAGAGACCAACTCTCCAAAACCTGAACCTTGTAACATAACCAGAGGACTTATTCCACTTCTTCTTTCAATAATACTATAAATCATCAACTTTCTCAATCATGGTTAAGAAAGCTTTGATGATGAGCAGAAAAATACAGCAATATGGAAGTTGGGCCAAATTCAACTTCAGGTTTAAAATTCAATACTTCTTATAAAACTCCTCCCGACACAACAACAATTTCTCTTGATGCTAACCAGAAAGGATGGGGAAAGAGTTAGAGTCCTTGTACATCCATTACTAGGAGTGTGTCTGTTTATAAAGCAGAAAAGAGAAATAGACCTAGAGGATTCCGTAGATTATCTAAAGCAGAAGTCCAAGAGAAGATAAAGAAGGGAGAGTGCTTCTGATGTGAGAAAACGTATAGCGCTACTCATGTATGCAAGAACAATTATGAGTAATGCTGTTAGAAGAGGAAGGCAACAATAAGGCAACAGAGAAGGAGATACATCCTGATACCCAAATAGAATCTTCCTAGAAGTGAAAACAATTGGTGATCAGTCACCAAAATGCAAAAAGGCCTTTCTTGACTATCACCTTGAGGACAAGGTGAATCTTCTAGGGGAAGGTATTGATAAGGGGCGACCCACAATCATGGGAACACATTTTCTCTCTCACATTTTGTGCCACTCCATGTGTCATCAGATGTGATTAGTTGAAAAAATATATATAAGTTAAAAATTTAATTATTAAATATTTTTCTGACCAATCACATCTCATGCCACTTGGAGTGATATAATGTTGTGGGACAGAAGATGTGGTTCCCCAATCACACCCAAAAGTCTACAATTGAAAACTAGGAAGAAGGCACCATCCAGACAACCCCTGGTTCAGAAACAAATGCGACCCAAACAGGGCCTGTCTGATTCATGAATAGATGAAGACTGCAACAAATTCAAACACTCAAATAGTCCCTGGTTCATGAGCAGATGCGACCCGAATAGAGTCTAATTATGAATAGATGCAGAAGGGACAACCACATCCATTTTGAACTATTGTATCACTTTGGAACATCTGTTAGATCCATTATAAGTAGGAAGTAAATCTAATTGTTTGGGACATTTAGAAATTTGGAGGGAATTGTAATTGAGGAGAAACGGGTTACAGATAAACTGAAACTTGTATTAAAAGTTTGTAATTCATTGCTTTTGTAATAGTTAGTTTAGTTAGTTGGAAACTTACTAAACATAGAAAGTCATAACCAATTGAGTTGTTATGAACTTCTATAAAAGGAAAGTGTGTAATCTTGTTGATTAATCAATTGAAACATACACTCTTCTTCTCTCACTTTTATCTCTAATTCTTCTTCTTCTGATTTTAACACTTTCCCTCAACATCTTCTTCTTTCTCTCTGTTTCACGTTGGCTTGAAGCCATTAGAAGAAACCAAGCAACAAAAGCAGTGCCAAGATTGGGTGCAAGAGGCTTCAAGAAGTGAAGCTCACGGATTGAGAATCAAGGCTGCAAAACCAGAAGGGAAATCAGAGGTGTAGAAGCATGGCAAATTCGAATGGCTTTGCAATGAATCTTCCAATTCTAGATGGGAAGAATTATGAACATTGGAGCATTCAAATGAAGGCAATCTTTGGTTTTCAAGAATGTCTTGATGTAGTGAAAGGAGGAATGCTAACAGTAGATGAAAATTCACTGGAGTATAGGGAAGCAAACAAGAGAGATTGCAAGGCAATCTTCTTGATCCACCAATGTGTGGACAGAGCCAACTTTGAGAAGATCTCTGCAGCATCTAGCTCAAAGGAAGCTTGGGAGATATTGGAGAAGAACTATTCTGGTGGAAAGAAGATCAAGAAGGTGAGATTGCTGACACTCAAAAGACAATATGAGTTGATGCAAATGGATGAGCAAGAATCCATAGCTGAGTACCTCAACAGACTAAGGAGCTTGATAAATCAAATGAAGGGGTGTGGAGAAACACCAATTGAGCAACATGTAGTTGAAAAGATACTCAGAACCCTTCATCCGAGGTTTGATCATGTGGTGGCAGTAATAGAAGAAGCAAAGGATCTTGACAATCTATCAGTTGATGAGTTGCAAGGATCCTTGGAGGTGCATGAGCAGAGATTTATGGAAAGGCAGAATTATAGACAAACAGATCATGCCTTGAGTGCTCAATTCAAGAAGAAGGGTGGCCCTGGACAGAATGAGAAATTCAGAAGAGACAAGTCAAGATGGCAAGGTGGTAGGAGAATGGAACCTGATAATGGCAAGCTTGGATCGAATTCACATCAGAAGACTCAAAGCAACAGCTGTGAGGTCAGTAAAACCAAGAAATGGAATAATCAGATGGGCAGAATGAATAAGAAAGATAAAAGCAAGATCCAATGCTTCAATTGCAGAAATTGGGGACACTATGCATCTGAGTGCAAAGAGAAAAGGGTCACTCAAAACAAAGAAGAGGAAGCAAGACTAGCAAAGGATGATGAATCAGAAGAGGAGGTGTTGTTGATGGCTAGGTCCTTCTCAAGA
>NW_017727835.1:100820-105678 GCF_001865875.1 Lupinus angustifolius | reverse complement strand
AGATTGGCATTCAGCTAGGAGACCAGAAATGCTTGGAGTCCATAGCAGATGAAAAATGGATTTGGCATCAGAGATTTGGGCATCTGAACTTCAAGAGTCTAGAGCACCTGAGTCAGGATGAGATTGTGCATGGGTTACCTACTCTCAAAGCCTCAAATGATGTGTGTGATGATTGTCTAGCAAGCAAGCAAACAAGGAACACATTCTGCTCACAAATTCCAACCAAGACCACACAACCACTTGAAGTTGTATACACTGATGTGTGTGGTCCATTAGAAGAAAAGTCTCTTGGAGGAAACAAGTACTTTGTGACCTTCAAGGATGACTTCACAAGGAAACTCTGGACTTATGCAATAGAGAAGAAATCTGATGTGTTTGGCAAATTCAGAATCTTCAAAGCAGAAGCAGAAAAACAAAGTGGCAAGAATCTAAAGCTGATTAGAAGTGATGGTGGAGGGGAGTATGTATCTCATGAGTTCAAAAACTTCTGTGAATTAGAAGGAATAACTCATGAGATCACTGCACCATATACTCCTCAACACAATGGTGCAGCAGAAAGGGTAAACAGAACCTTGTTGAATATGGCAAGAAGCATGATAAGAACCAAGTCACTTCCAAAGAAGTTTTGGGCAGAAGCAATATCAACAGCAACCTATCTCCTGAACAGATGTCCTACAAAGAGGTTGGTAAACAAAACTCCTGAAGAAGCATGGACTGGACACAAACCAAATGTAAGACATCTCAAGGTGTTTGGATCCATATGCTTCAAACACATACCATAAAGCAGAAGAGGGAAGCTTGATAACAGAGGAGAAAGGCTGATCTTTGTAGGTTATCATTCAACAGGGGCCTACAAGGTATACAGTCCTACAACAAATACAACCTCATACAGCAGAGACTTAAAATTCATTGAAGGTGAAGCTTGGGATTGGAATCATTCCAATGAGACATCCAACAATTCAAGAAGAATGATGTTGGATAACACACAAACAGAAGAAGAGACTCAGATAAACAATGAGGATCAAGCTGTCTTGAGTGAAAGGCCACAGAGAACAAGACAATTGCCATCACGACTAAGAGACTATGAACTTCTTGATGACTCAACAATCACTCAAGAAGGAGATTTTGTGCATATGGCTCTACTAGCTGAAATGGAGCCTGTGTCCTTTGACCAAGCAATGAAAGAGCAGTGCTGGATAGAAGCAATGAAGGAAGAAATTAACTCCATAGAAAAGAATGCTACATGGGAACTAACAGATTTGCCAAGAAATAAGAAAGCTATCCTAGTCAAATGGGTGTATAAGGTGAAGTTGAAGCCTGATGGATCAGTTTCTAAGCACAAGGCTAGAATTGTGGCAAAAGGGTTCCTACAGAAGCAAGGCTTGGATTTTGAAGAAGTCTTTGCACCAGTGGCCAGATTAGAAACCATAAGACTTGTTATAGCAATAGCAAGCTCAAGGAAGTGGCACATTTGTCAAATGGATGTGAAATCTGCTTTCCTAAATGGTCCATTAGACAAGGAAGTCTACATAGTACAACCTCCTGGCTTTGAAATTCCAGAACAAGAGCACAAAGTCTACAGATTGCACAAAGCTTTGTATGGTTTGAAACAAGCACCCAGGGCCTGGAACAAAAGAATAGATGGGTTCCTACTGAAGTTAGGATTTCAGAGATGCATCAATGAGCATGGCATCTACACAAGGAAAATCACTACAGAAGCTTCTATCATTACATGCGTCTATGTGGATGACTTACTAATTACAGGCAACAACATTGAGGAGATTGAATGGTTTAAAGAAAAGCTGAAACATGAGTTTGAGATGACTGATTTGGGAAGCCTTTCATACTTTCTTGGGATTGAATTTCTCAAAACTGAAGCAGGTATACTAATGCATCAAAGGAAGTATATTATTGATATACTTGGAAGGTTCAAAATGCTAGAATGCAACTCAGCTTCAACTCCAATTGAAACTGGACACTCCCTATGCAACTCTAGCACTGAGAACTCAGAAAATAATGTAGTAGACTCAACCTTCTTCAGGCAGATGATAGGATCTCTTCGATATGTATGCAATACAAGACCTGATCTTGCCTATGCAGTGGGTCTAGTAAGCAGGTACATGGAAAATCCAAGACATACTCATCTAGTAGCAGTGAAAAGGATACTAAGGTATCTTAAAGGAAGCATGAGCTTGGGCATTCTGTTCCCTGCATCAAGAGACACAGAACAGAACAGTAGAAGAAGCATCATTCATGGCTACACTGATGCAGATTGGTGTGGTGATAAGGATGATAGGAAGAGCACAAGTGGTTATCTATTCAAGCTTGGTGAAGCACCAATAAGTTGGTGTTCAAAGAAACAGAAAATAGTTGCCCTTTCTTCGTGTGAGGCAGAGTATGTTGCAGCCTATTTTGGTGGTCAACAAGCAGTATGGTTGAAGGCATTGCTCACTGAATTGGGAATGCAGAAGGAAGATGAACCTATGTGGCTATTTGTTGATAACAAATCAGCAATAAATCTAGCAAAGAATCCAGTAGCTCATGGTAGAAGCAAGCACATTGAAACCAAGTTCCACTTCTTAAGAGACCAAGTAGAGAAGAACACATTGAAGCTAGAATTCTGCCAATCCAAGGAACAATTGGCAGATTTGCTAACCAAACCTTTGAAGAAGGTAGACTTTGAAAGACAAAGAACTCTCTTAGGTATGGTTAGTATAGAAAGCATGAATTAAGGAGGAGTGTTGATTTTTGTATTAAAAGTTTGTAATTCATTGCTTTTGTAATAGTTAGTTTAGTTAGTTGGAAACTTACTAAACATAGAAAGTCATAACCAATTAAGTTGTTATGAACTTCTATAAAAGGAAAGTGTGTAATCTTGTTGATTAATCAATTGAAACATACACTCTTCTTCTCTCACTTTTATCTCTAATTCTTCTTCTTCTGATTTTAACACTTTCCCTCAACATCTTCTTCTTTCTCTCTGTTTCACGTTGGCTTGAAGCCATTAGAAGAAACCAAGCAACAAAAGCAGAATTGGTTTCAAAATCTCCAACAAACATAACCACAGAACTTATCTCTCTTCTTTCAATAATATTTCTATTTCCTTTCCATTCTTATCAATTTATTTCTATTTCCTTTGCATCCTTATCAAGTCCCTACACGAACAATATTTTTTCCCAATTTGGATCTCCCTATTTGTTGCCATGACTTAAAGGACCCAATTTTGTTACAGCATATAACGGCTGGGAAAAATATAAGTTAATTTTTATTTTTGGTGCTGGTGCATGACACTCATTCTCAATTGAGCCCCTCTACTTTTTCAATGTGTTATAGAAAGGCAACGGGCCACAGTGAGTACTGAATATATATTCTAATAGTGATAACATTAAGAAGTTAATCATATAGGGAAAAAAACACATTTTAACCAGAGAAGTTATTATATACTATTATTTGGAATTTTTAATTTTGAATTGTGGTAGATTTAATTTTTTATTTAAACTTTCATTTTTTACCTTCTATTGCTTGATTCAAGGTGCACTGCACAAAGCAGAAGCTTTATAGCACCATGTACCTTTGTTTAGGTCTTCATTCTTTGATCCATCCCTCAATAAGGCCACCTTGTATCCTAAGTTCCTTTTATGGGATGTCTTTCTGTAGGGAAGTCCCATTGCAACTACTAATCTCCGATTCTGGTCCCTAGAGTTTTTGCTTTTATCCTTTCATATTTGCCCTCGCACTAGCACCAACCCTCCCAGCTAACCAAAATGTGTTTAGAGAAGATTAAGGATCTTTTTTATCTTGCATAATTCATCCTTGGAGAGATAATGTACCCTAGAATTTTATTTGTTTATTTTAGTGAAAAATAACACCAGTTTATGCACTTAGTTTTCTCTTTTGATTGACTGAGGCTATCTTCTGCCATCTAGGAATTTTAGCTTGTGAGGTTTTTATGAGATACTATACTTTGCATTCCATGATTTGCATGATGAATATGTTCAACTCACAAAAATGTTTCTAAAACAAAAAACTGGGTTAGACTCATTTAGAAACAAACTCTCGTCATCTTCATGTCAAAACTGCACTATTCTTGAAAATAAAGTTTCAACTTTAAATCTTGAACTTAATAAGATGAACAAGAGTAGTAAAAGTTTAGAAAAGATCATTAATGATCAAAGACACTCAACATACTGAAGAGGTCTTGGCTATTCAAAACGTCATGGTTCTAAGAAACAAAGTATCTCAACTAAGATAAACTTTGAAAAACAAGGTATCCATGCATTTAAAAATAGTAAAAATAAATCTAGGATACATGAACATCAACCTACATGTACATATTACAAAAACCATGGACATACACCGGATACCTATAAAATTAGAAAATATGGTGTACTCCTAGGTCATTTTAGATGGGTTGAGAAAGGTACTAACTATGTAGAACCCAAAGAATATTGGGTACCTAATAAAACATAAATTGTTTTGTTGGAAAATTTTAGAGTCGCCTGCAACTTACGTTACTTGGATAGTGGCTACTCAAAACACATGACGGGCGATAGAAACAAGTTCTTTGTCCTCACTCCAAGCGACAAAGGCTATGTCACATATGGTGATAACAACAAGGGAAAAATACTTGGAGTTAGTAGAATTGGCAAGCCACCTTCAACAACCATAGAAGGTGTATTATATGTTGAAGGGATCAAGCACAATCTTCTAAGCATAAGTCAATTATGCGACAAAGGCTTCCATGTGGCATTCTACCAATATAAGTGCATCATTGAAAGTAGGAATTCTAAAAACTCTAAACTCATTGGTAAGTGGATAAATAATATATATATATATATATATATATATATGATTGACA
>NW_017727835.1:96054-100720 GCF_001865875.1 Lupinus angustifolius | reverse complement strand
AGAATTGCTCATATACATATGGACCATTTGAATAAACTCATTAAGAAAGATTTAGTTGTTGGTTTACCCAAAATGAAGTTTGTTAAAGACAAACTATGTAGTGCTTGTCAAATGGTTAAACAAACAAAAACTTTTTTTAAACCTAAGCAGATGGTTTCTTCCGATAGACCATTGCAATGACTACACATGGACCTATTTGGCCTTTCAAGGATAAAAAGTTATGGTGGTAACTACTATGCTCTTGTTATAATAGACGATTTTTCGAGATACACTTGGACTCTATTCTTAGTTCATAAGAATGAGGCATTCAAAGCGTTTAGCATTTATGCTAAAAAAGTTCAGAATGAAAAATCACTAAACATCGCTGCTATAAGAAGTGATCATGGGGGACAATTTTAAAACTCTTCATTTGAAGAATTATGTGATGATCTTGGTATCAATCACAATTTTTCTGCTCCTAGATCACCACAACAAAATGGTGTTGTAGAGAGAAAGAATCAGTCTTTAGAAGAACTAGCTTGAACAATGTTGAATGAAACAAACCTCCCAAAATACTTCTAGGTGATGCAGTAAGTACTGCATGTTATGTTTCAAACCGAGTTCTTATAAGACCAATTCTTAAGAAAACCACCTATGAACTCTTTAAAGGTAGAAAACTAAATATTTCTCATTTGCATGTATTTGGTTGTAAATGCTTTGTTTTAAATAATGGTAAGGATAATTTAGGCAAGTTTAATGCAAAAGTTGATGAAGGTATCTTCCTAGGCTACTCTCTTACGAGTAAAACATATAGAGTTTTTAATAAAAGAACTCTAGCCATGGAACAATATGCTCATGTATCTTTTGATGAAACCAATCCTATTATAAAGGATGGGTTAACCTTTGATGAAGAGGACTTGCCAAGTTCTCCTGCTAAAGAAATTTCCATAAATGATTCTACAACTAATTCTGAGCATTTGAAAATGGATGATGATCTACCTCATCAAGAAGAGCATATTCACTCCGATTTACCAAAAGAATGGAGAACCCCTCGAGACCATCCTATTGACAAGATTATTAGTGATATAAGTAAGGGTGTCACTACCCGTTTAATGCTAGAAAATGCTTGTCTAAACATGACCTTTGTTTCTCAAATAGAACCCTCCAAGATTGATGATGCAATCGAGGATGAACAATGGAGTCTTGCAATGCAAGAAGAGTTAAACCAGTTTGAGAGAAATGAAGTTTGGGAACTTATTCCTAGACCTAAAAATAGGCATGTCATAGGAACTCGATGGGTATTTCGAAATAAATCTGATGAAAATGGTATTATTGATAGAAATAAAGCTAGACTAGTAGCCCAAGAATACAATTAGGAAGAAGGTATAGACTTTGATGAAACCTTTGATCCGATTGCTAGACTTGAAGCTATTAGGCTATTGCTTGCATATGCTTGTTCTTTAAATTTTCGGCTATATCAAGTGGACGTGAAGAGTGCTTTTCTAAATGGATATATTCAAGCAGAATTGTTTGTAGAACAACCTCCTGGTTTTGAAGATTACAAACATCATTCTCATGTTTACAAATTAAAGAAAACTCTTTATGGCTTGACCCAAGCTCCACGCACATGGTATGATCATCTAACCAATTTTTTATTTGAAAAAGGATTCACCAAAGGGAAGGTCGACACTATATTCTTTATAAAGAAAATAAATCATCATACTCTTCTTGTTCAAATTTATGTAGATGGTATTATTTTTGGTTCTACTAATGAAGTTTTATGTAGTGATTTTGGCAAAATGATGCAAGAGAGTTTGAAATGTCCATGATGGGGAAGTTAAATTACTTCCTTGGATTACAAATCAAACAACTTGATAATGATATTTTTGTAAGTCAATCCAAGTATTACAAAGATTTGCTGAAAAGATTCGATATGGATGACTACAAGCCAATAGCTACTCCTATGGGATCTAGTACGTACATCGATACAGATGA
Organism: Lupinus angustifolius; assembly: GCF_001865875.1. Taxonomy (NCBI): domain Eukaryota; kingdom Viridiplantae; phylum Streptophyta; class Magnoliopsida; order Fabales; family Fabaceae; genus Lupinus; species Lupinus angustifolius. The sequence goes on along the minus strand of NW_017727835.1, from coordinate 98,746 downwards.
AGCTGGAAAATGTATTGAAATATCAAAATATTGAGGTATGATTGGATCTCTTTTATATTTAACTACCAATAGATCTGATATCATATTTAGTGTATGTATGTGTGCTCGCTATTAATCTAAACCAAAAGAATCACACTTAGTTGTTGTTAAGAGAATCATGAAAGATCTTAATGGCACAACTAATGTTGGGCTGTGGTATCCAAAAGGAAGAATATGTGATTTGGTTGGTTATTCAGATTTTGCTGGATGCAAATTTGAGAGGAAAAGCATAAGTGGTACTTGTCACATTTTAGGAAATGCTTTAGTCTCTTGGTTTTGCTAGAAACAAGCATGTGTTTCCCTAAGCACTGTTGAAGATGAATATATAGCAGCAGTTAGTTGTTGGGCCCAAGTGTTGTGGCTTAAACAACAATTACGAAATTATGGCTTAGACTTAGGCTGCACTCCTCTAAGATGTGACAATACTAGTGCTATAAACCTCACAAAGAATCCAGTTATGCATTCCAGAACCAAACACATAGATATAAGGCATCACTTCCTTAGGGACCATGTCCAAAAGAAAGATGTGACTGTAGAATTCATGTATACACATAACCAACTAGAAGATATTTTCACTAAACCATTGGCTAAAGAACCTTTTTATAAAAAAATAGACGAGAATTAGGTGTGTTTCTTCATGTTTATCTCATGCCTACTTGTACTTAAAATTGTTTATTTATGTTTAAAATTTTCAAATTTTAGGTTAAAAATCATTTTCATAGCATAAATATGTCTAAAATTAAGTTTTTTGGGGTCAGTAATCGATTACACTTGAGAGTATTCGATTACACTTGAGAGTAATCGATTACACTTGAGAGTAATCGATTACACTTGAGAGTCATCGATTACACTTGAGAGTAATCGATTATAGGGTTGAACAATGAGTTTTAGTAACCGAGTACTCAGGGTGTGTAATCGATTACACAAAGGTGTTGTTTGAAAATTTCAAAATTTTAAATTTGAGTAACCGATTACTTAAAATGAGTAACTCATTACTCTGTGCAGTTATATATTTGATTTTTTTATATTTTTCAATTTTTTTCAAACTCATCTTCATCAACTCGTGTTCTCTCGTGTTCAACCTCATAAATCTCAAAAATCTTCGTTTTTGATCCGTTTTGGGTGATTTTTGTGTCTATTCATATCACATTTTCATCTCTAAACACTTCTTCACCATCATTTTCATGTTTAGTGGCTTAAATAAAAAAAACCCAAATCTCCAAAAACCAAAAACCTAAAAACTCAAAAACCTCAATCCATGTCTTCCTCTTCTAGATCAAAGATGCAACACACAAATATGACTCAAAGGAACCAAGGAACTTCATCTTTGGACTAACCCTCTGGATTTAACATGACTTCTTGCTAATGATGAGCAACGTAAAGTCTTTGAAGAGCACTTTCATCGTCGAGTCATCTTTATTCCGAAATACGGTAATGTAGGGAAGTTTGAGTTTGAAAATTTCTTTTTTCCTTATTTTTTGCAGCAACAAAATCTTTTTGACTTCTATTGTGAAACTAACATCATTTATCCTGAACTTGTTTGAGTATTTTACTCTAACATGAACTTTCAGAAAAAATCGTCTTACTTCCTATGTGAAAGGAAAAGACATTGTTTTGGATATGAAAACTTTTAGTTCATTGTTCTGTAATATACCCTATCAAGGTAGCATAACAGGTTTCGGCCTTATATGTGAATGGGATAATTATGATCAAAAGAATTTCTACCACTCTCTATGTAGAATTTATAAAGAGGAAATAGAAATGCGTAAGCAACAAGACTTTGGTGAGACTGTTAAAAATAGAGATATACTATATGCTGGGCATCTCAAACTTGAAGATCATTTGTTTCATTATTTTCTGAGCTATGTCATTTTACCAAAATTTTCAAACCATTCTCAAATTAGTGACATAGAACTCCAATTGATGTATGCTATGAAGTTTAACATCAAAATCAATTGGACTCAGATTGTAATGAGACAAATGTGGAATGTTCGAGGAACTCAAAGCTCCTTTGTCCTATGCAATTTTCATAACCAATATTCTTGAACATTTCGATATTTCTACTAATGGTGAAACCAAGGTCGCTCTAAATCTTCGCGAAAGCAAGATTGATGTGAAAGTTGTCCACAAAATGGGTTTTTCCATAGATCCTATTGATCACCGCACTTATAAGCATCGATCTGATAGACCGAATGCACCTGCTGATCAACCAGAACCTACCAATCCTAACCCTCTTAAACCTCAACCTTCTGTGTTTCATGCTCAATCTTCCTCATCTGCTGTCATGCCTTCCAATCAGATGATTATGAACGAGTTTCTTTCTCTTCGAGGCTACATCACTAACTGGATGGATGTCTTTGATACTCAGAATCAAAAAATCCAGTTTGAACTTCATCGTCTCTCTTCTAAGCTGAGTAGCATGGACATTCATTAAGACATCTATGAGCCTGAGTCTTAGATTGAGTCTAGGATTTCTTTTTGTTTCGATGCATGTTTCTGAACAATTTACTGATTTTCTGGTTGTAATCATTTCAGTTTTTCGGACAAAATTTGCTTGATGTTTTGTTGTTGTTATTTGTGATCAAATATCTGAACATCTATGTTTTATGATATACATTGCGATGTTTATTTTATATCTTATGAATATGTATGC
>NW_017727835.1:55032-95954 GCF_001865875.1 Lupinus angustifolius | reverse complement strand
GGCACGGTTTTGATGAAGACACCAACATCACCAAAAAGAAAAAAAGGAAGAATACTTATTAAGACAAAGAAGACAAAGCTTCAAGACAAATTAGTCTAAGTCTAAATAGGTACTTTTATCCCATACTCTTGAATATACAATAGTAGTAATGCTCAAACTATTTTTAAAAGAAAATTTAAACACTTCGAAATACTTAAAACAATTTTCAAAAATAGTGTGTAACGGGTTACTACATCTAAGAACAGGTTACGTGTGTGAGAAAAGCGTTATCCAACTTAAAACTGATCAGAGTAATCCATTATTGTCCTTGAGTAATAGATTACTAGTTTTAATAAAGTTGAGTAACCGATTACCCACTTGTTGAATCGATTACTCTAAATCGAATTTAAACTCCCATTGGATAGAACGTTTGGGTAATCGATTACTGAGTGTTGTTGCATCAGATTTCATATTTCAAAATGAAAGGTTTTCATCCCAAACAAAATATCTTCACTCCAATCCACTCCTACCTTTTCGTAGAGGTACTATGGGTGATTGGAAAGTCTATTTAAAGGCATTGAATCTCACAACACAAACACACAACTCTCATACAAATTTTAAAAGCTCATACACACATTCTGAAATTATTTTCTACACTTTTGGCAACTAGTTCTTAAACTTTCAAAGTTGATTTTTCTGAAGTTGCTTAAAGTAAAGTGTTTCAAGTTTACCAACTTATTAAGAGCATTATTACTAAGTATACAAAAGAGTTGATTGGATTGCAAGTTACATTACTTTCAAACTTGTAAAGGCAATTCCGCCATTGTTGTACATTCTTCATTATTATTGTAGAATACTTTCTTTCACAAGGGTGTGATAAGAAAGGGGATTAGAATCATTTATAAAGGTGTTTTTCCATGAGTGAATAAGGATTAGGGAGTGTGTCAGGTACATAGAGATCTCGGGGTGAGATATTGTAATTGCAACTCATAATCTTTAGTGGAAAAATCTCTCATGTTGCAAGAGTACTAGACGTAGCCTTCGGTGGACAAGAAGGTGAACCAGTATAAAAATCCTTGTCTATTCTCTTCTCCCTTGTCTCTTTGATTATTTATTTGGTTAATTTCTGCATATATTTTCCGATGCACTTTAACTCTTGATTTTGCAGAAAAAGTGGCTATAATTTTAAGTCAACTAATACACCCCCTCCCCTCGCCCTCTTAGTTTCAATCTCATTCATACATTAAGGTGGCTACTTTAGAGTTTAAGGAATATGCCTTAAGTTGGTTGTAAGACTGAGATGGAAACTAAGAGGGGTGTGAATTAGTTTTTTAAAAAACAATGACAGATTTTTCTAGAAAATCCAAGAGTTAATAACAATGAAAAAGTTATACAGAAAATATCAAGTAAATTTAAGGAGTTTAAAGAGAAGAGAGTACTCGGAGATTTTATACTAGTTCACATTCTTGTCCACCGAAGGCTACGTCCAGTACTCTTATATCATAAGAGATTTCTTCACTAGATATTAAGAGTATCAATTACAAATTCTCACCCCCAAGATTTTCTTTTACCTTACTCACTCTCTAATACCTATATAACTATTTGGAAAACAACCTTTCCAAGTGACTCTATCTCCTTTCTTTTCACCCCTTTGTGACAAAAAGTAATTCAACAATTTGAAGAAAACTTTAACTATGGCAAGGATTACCTTTACAAGATTTGAAACTATGAACTATTACAATCCAATAACTCTTTATACACTTTAGTACTAATGCTCAGAAGGTTTGAATGACTTTTAAAAACCACACTTAAGGCAACTTCATAAAATATATTCTGAATGTTTAGAACAAGTTGCAAGAAGTGTAGGGTAAGTATTTCAGAAAAATTTAGATTGTGTATATGATTCGTGTGTTATGAATTATGAGTTTTAATGCCTTTAAATAGGCTTTCCAATCATCCATAACACCTCTAAGAAATCTTAGGACTCGATTGGAGTGAAACCATTTCGTTTAGGGTGAAGGCTGTGTAGTTTGAATCTGAAAACTGGTGCAACAACTCTCAGTAATCTATTACCTAATCGATGTAATCACTTACCCAAATAGTCTGTCTAACAGAGTAATTGATTTTCACAGGTTGTAATCGATTACTCACAGGTTGTAATCGATTACACAAATGTTATGTCCAACAAAATAATTGTTTACCGTATTGTGTAATCGATTACCCTGATCAATTTTTGTTTGATAACTTGTTTCTCACTCATGTAACCTATTACTTAGTTCTGTTAACCTGTTACTTCGTGAGAGTAACCTGTTACTTAGATCGAGTAACCTGTTATATAGTATTTTAGAAGATTGTTTTCATTTATACTTGTAGTTTTCAATTTTCTTTTAAAATAATTTTGAGCATTACTACTATTTGTATATTATAAAGTATAGGGATAGAAGTACCTATAGACTTTGATTCTAAATCCTTGAAGTTTTATCTTCATTGTCTTCATACGTATTCTTCCTTTTCTTCTGTTATGTGATGTTGGTGTCTTCATCAAAACCATGCCCAGGCCAGGAGCAAGATCTTCATCACAATCTCCCCCTTTTTTATGATGACAAACCAATATCTTCTTGACAATGTAGTTTTCCGAGAGTAGCATGCTTTGTGATATTCTGACTTGTCTTGTGTATGAACCCCCTATTTTGTATGTTCCCCCTTTGATTTGGAGTTATATGCTTGAAAGAATTTTAAACAGAAAATACACTTCTCCCAAATTTTCTCCCATTTTTGACTTCATCAAAAAGAAGAAAAGCCAAGAGTCTAGCACAATATATATATATATAGCAAACATAAAGGTGACATAGCATAGCAGAAAATTTAAAAGATGTTCAAACATTGTTCAAAACTTAACTAGAAAAACAACAAATGTCAACAATTATGCAACATTACAATGAGAAATCCAAGACAACAAATTTTCTAAGACTCAGGCTCAGTGCTATCATCATCAAGGTCCATGCTATTGATCTTATAAGAAAGACGTTGAAGCTTGAATTGGACTTGTTGATTATGAGCATCAAGAGCATCCATCTGATTAGAGATGTAGCCTCAAAGAGAGAATAACTCGTCCATAATCATTTGATTTGTAGGCATTGGAGCAGATGAATAAGACTCAGCATGAAACTCAGAAGGTTGATGTTCAGGAGGATTAGCAGAGATATATGCAGTTGGATCAACAGATGCAGCATGTCTATCACGTTGATGCTTATAGAGTCTATCAATGGGATCTCAAAAGAAACCAATTTTGTGAATCATATCCACATCGATCATAAAATCGCATGAATCAAGTGTGACTTTGGATTCACCAACAGTGGATACACCAAAATGCTCAAGTACTTTGGTAATGAAGATTGCATAAGGCAAAGGGTTGTGAGTCTTTCGTACATACTACATTTGTCTCATTATTGTTAGAGCCCAATTGATTGAAAGATTATATTTAAGAGCATACATCAATTGTCGTTCCATGTCATTAAATTGAGAGTGATTTGAAATTTTTGGAAGAATGACATAGCTCATAAAGTAATGAAGCAAACGATCTTCAAGATTAAGATTTCCTACAGCAAGGATATCTCTACTCTTTACAATTTCACCTAAAGCCAGTTGTTTACGCATTTCGATTTCCCTTTTAGAGAATCTACACATAGAGTAGTAGAACTCTTTTCTATCATAATTATCTCCTTCACATGAAAGACTTAAATCTTTTATGCTACCTTGAGAAGGTATATTACAATATATTGAAATGAAGGTCTTCACATCTAAAACAATTTATTTTCCTTTCACATAGGATATTAGACGATTTTTCCTAAAGTTCAAATTGTAGTAAAATACTTTAAAAAGTTTAGGATAGTAGGCTTTTGATTCCTCACAGAAATCAAAAAGATCATGTTGCCTTAGTAGAATAGGGAAATTGAAATCTTCAAACTCAAAGTTACTGATATTACCATACTTATGAGTAAAGATTGATCATCCAAGGAAATGCTCTGAGATGACTTTGTGTTGTTCATCATTTCTGAAAAGACGTGCCAAATCCAAAGGATTAGCCTTAGAAGATGAAACTCCTTGCTTCTTTTGAGACACACTAGTACTTTGCCTCCTAGATCTTGATGATGAAGCCATTGATTGAAGTTTTGAAAAAGTTAGGTTTTGAGAGATTTGGGGATTTTTTATTAAGGCCACTAAACACAAAACCTATGGAATAGAAGTGTTTAGAATTGAAAATGTAATATGAGACGACTCAAAAATCACGCAAATCGGATCAAAAATGAGGTTTTTAGAGAAACACTACAGTAAACATGAAAAAAGAGGTTTTGAGGAAGAAGAATAAGAAGAAGTGTTTGAAAAATGAGGAGGGAAACTTAAATACTAGTCAGAGTAATCGGTTACTCAAAGTGAGTAATCAGTTACTCAACATAAAAAAAATTCTCAGATTTCAAAAAGACATCTTAGGTAATTGATTACACAAGAGGGTAATCGGTTATTAAAAGTTCCTGCTCAATGCTGTAACCAGTAACTGACCCCAGAATTCGAATTTTCAAGCATATTGATGCCTGGTAATCGGTTACTGAACATATGTAATCGATTACACACCTAAGAATTTGAAAATTTTGAAAACAATTATGCAATTTTCAGTACAAGTAGGCATTATATAAGTACAATGAGTCAAACATATAATCATGAATAAGAATTTAAGACAAGTAAGCTTCATCAAGTATGCCTAATTCTCGTCTAATTTTATAGAAAGGTTCGTTGGCCAAAGGTTAAGTAAAAATATCTTCTTGTTGGTTATGAGTATTAACAAGTTCTACAGATACATCTTTCTTTTGGACATGGTCCCTAAGGAAGTGATGTCTTATATCTATGTGTTTGGTTCTAGAATGCATTACTGGATTCTTTGTGAGATTTATAGCACTAGTATTGTCATATTTTAGGGGAATGCGGCCTAAGTCTAAGCCATAATCTCGTAATTGTTGTTTAAGCCACAACATTGGGCACAACAACTATATGCCGCTATGTATTCTGCCTTAGTAGTACTTAGGGCAACACATGCTTGTTTCTTGCATGACCATGAGACCAGTGCATTTCCTAATATATGACAAGTACAAGTTTTATTTTTTCTCTCATTTTTGCATCCAGCAAAATCTGAATATGAATATCCAACCAAATCACATATTCATTTTGAATACCATAATCCAACGTCGCTTATGCCTTTTAGATATTTCATGATTCTTTTGACAGCAACTACATGTGATTCTTTTGGTTTTGATTGATAACGAGCACACAAACATACACTAAACATTATATCATGTCTACTAGCAGTTAAATAGAGTAGGGAACCAATCATACCTCGATACTTTGATATATCGATGCATATTTCAGCTTTATCTATATCGATGTACGTACCAGAACCTATAGGAGTGGCTATTGGCTTGCAGTCATCCATTTCAAATGTTTTCAGCAAATCTCTACAGTATTTGGATTAACTTACAAACATACCATCATTGAGTTGTTTGATTTGCAATCCAAGAAAGTAATTTAACTTCCCCATCATAGACATTTCAAGTTCCCCTTGCATCATTTTGCCAAAATCACTACACAAAATCTCTATAGTAGTACCAAAAATAATATCATCAACATATATTTGAACAAGAAGAGTATGGTGATTTATTTTCTTTATAAAAACTGTAGTGTCGACCTTTCCTTTGGTAAAACCTTTTTCAAGTAGAAAGTTTGTTAGACGATCGTACCAAGCACGAGGAGCTTGCTTTAAGTGGTAGAGAGTTTTCTTTAGTTTATAAACATAAGAATGATGTTTTTAGTCTTCAAAACCTAGAGTTTGTTCTACAAACACTTCTTCTTGTATATAACCATTAAGAAATGCACTCTTTATGTCCATATGATATAACTGAAAATTAAAAGAGCAAGCATATGCAAGTAACAACCGAATAGCTTCAAGTCTAGCAATAGGAGCGAAGGTTTCATCAAAATATATTCATTATTTCCTGATTGTATCCTTTTGCTACTAGTCTAGCTTTATTTCTAACAATAATTCCATTTTCATCTGATTTATTAGGGAATACCCGACGAGTTCCTATAACATGCCTATTTGCTAGTCTAGGAACAAGTTCCCAAACTTCATTTCTCTTAAACTAGTTCAACTCTTCCTGCATAGCAATAATCTAGTATTCATCCTTGATTGCATCATCAATCTTGGAAGGTTCTATTTGAGAAATGAAGTCCATGTTTAAACAAGCGTCATTTAGCTTTAAACGGGTAGTGAGTAAACATGTCAATAGGATGATCTCGATGAGTTCTCCATTCTTTTGGTAAATTGGAATGAGTATGCTCAGAAGATAAAGTATCATCCATTTTCAAGTACTCAGTATTAGTTGTTGTATTGATAAAAGAATCTTCTTTTAAAGAGGAACTTGGCAAGTCCTCTTCATCAAGAGTTAACCCATCCTTTATCATAGGGTTGGTTTCATCAAAAGACACGTGAACATATTCTTCCATTTCTAGAGTTCTTTTATTGAAACTTCTGTAAGCTTTACTCGTAAGAGAGTAGCATAGGAAGAGTCCTTCATCAGTTTTTGCCTCAAACTTGCCTAAGTTATCTTTACCATTATTTAAAACAAAACATTTACAACTAAATACATGCCAATGAGAAATATTTGGTATTCTTGAGAGTTGGTCTTATAAGAACTTTGTTTGAAACATAACATGTTGTGCTAACTACATCAGCCCAAAAATATTTCGGGAGATTAGTTTCATAAACATTGTACGAGCAAGTTCTTCTAAGGACCGATTCTTTCTCTCTACAACACCTTTTTGTTGTGGTGTTCTAGGAGCTGAAAAATTATGATTGATACCTAGATCATCACATAATTCTTCAAAAGAAGCATTTTGAAATTCTCCCCCATGATCACTTCTTATACATCGATTTTAAGAGATTTTTCATTTTGAACTCTTTTAGCATATTTACTAAAGGCATTGAATGCCTCATTTTTATGAACTAGGAATAGAGTCCAAGTATATCTTAAATAATCGTCTACTATAACAAGAGCATAGTAGTTACCACCATAACTTTTGGTCCTTGAGCGGCCAAATAAGTCCATGTGTAGTAACTTGGTCTATCGGAAGAAACCATATGCTTAGGTTTGAAAGAGGTTTTTGTTTGTTTACCCATTTGACAAGCATTGCATAGTTTGTCTTTAACAAACTTCATTTTGGGTATACCACCAAGTAAATCTTTCTTAATCAGTTTATTTAAATGATTCGTATGAATATGAGTTATTCTCCTATGTCAAAGCCATGCATCGTGATTATTATTAGCAACTAAATATTTTATTGGTAAAGAAGAATCTATGTCAATCATATATATATTATTTTTCCTCTTACCAATTAGTTTAGAGTTATTAGAATCCTTACTTTCGATGATGCACTTATCAGGGTAGAATGCCACATGAAATCCTTTGTCGCATAGTTGACTTATGCTCAACAAGTAGTGCTTGAGTCCTTCAATATACAATACTCCTTCTATAGTTGTTGAAGGTGGATTACCGATTCTACCAACTCCAAGTATTTTTCCTTGTTGTTATCACCATATGTGACATAGCCTTTGTCCCTTGGAGTAACGACGGAGAACTTATCCTTGTCGCTCGTCATGTGCTTTGAGCAGCCATTGTCCAAGTACCATAGATTGCAGGCAGCTCTCAAAGTTTCCTGCAAAATAGGTTAAGTAGTATTAAGTACCCAATTTTCTTTTGGCCCTACATGGTTAGCACCTTTCTCAACCCATCTATAGTGACCTAAGGGCACACCATGTTTTCTAATCATGCAAGTGTTTCATATATACCTATGGTTCTTACAATAAGTGCATATGGGATGATGTTTATGTATCCTAGATTTATTGTTATTTCAATTAAAAGCATGGATACTTTGTTTCTGAATTTTTTTTTTAGACATTATGTTTCTTAGAAACTTAGCTGTTAGAATAGCGAACACCTCTTCAGTCTCAGAATGTCTCTGATCTTTAATAATTTTGTTTAGATTTTTGCTACTCTTGTTTAATTTATTAAGTTCAAGACTTAATGTTGAAACTTTCTTTTCAAAAATAATGTAGTTTTGACATGAAGAAGATGATGGTTTATTTCTGAATACTTCCAACTCAGTTTTTTGTTTTAAAAACAACTTAGTGAGTTTGACATATTCATTATGTAAATCATTAAGTGCAAGTTGTAATTCAGAAAAAGAAAATAGGTTACTTTCATTTACCTCTTCGTCATCAGAATGATGAGATGCCATTAGTAAGAGATGTGTTTGTTCTTCATTTTCTGGTTTAGAGGCAGAACTGGTATCATTGTCTTCCCAAGCTATTTAGGCTCTTCGTCCAATTCTCATTTCATTCTTGCCTTTCAACGCATTCAAAACATGTGAAGTTTTGGGTTAAAGTGGAGGCATCATTATTCTTGGTGAATTTCTTCATTTGTCCAGTTTTAGCGCCTCTATTCCTTTTAAGGAACTTGCGGAACTTCTTTACAAAGAGACTCATGTCTTCCATATCTTCCTTTTCTGATTCATCTCCTAATGAGTCATATCTATCTGCCTTTTCTTTGAGAGAGATATTTTTATTTTTCTTCTCTTGCTCTTCGTATTGGTCAAGTTGACTGAGTTCCAATTCATGTTCCTACAATTTACCAAATGAAGCAGCCAAAGACATTTGATAAACTTTTCTTTTCAGAAATGGCTGTAACTTTTGGTTGCCATGTTCTGGTGAGTGATCTTAGAACTTGTAAGTTCAAGTCACTATTTGATAAAGTTGAAGGTGAGTAAATCGCTTTTGTAAATCTAGAATTTTCTCTTCAGGCTTCATATGGAACATCTCGTATTCCTGGGAGAGTATGTTGAGTCTCGACCATTTGACTTCCTTAGTTCCTTCGTGTGTAGTCTCTAGAGTATCTGACATTTCTTTAGCAGATTCGCAGTTTGATACTCTAAAGAATTCATCAATGCCAAGTGTTAAAGTGAGGATGTTTTTTGCTTTAATATCGTATTGCACCTTCTTTTTGTCTTCATCATTCCTTGAAGATTTCGACTTCACTTCCCTCACACTATTGACAACGGTGAAGGGTTCATACGGTCCTTCCTCAATTGCATTCCAAATATCCAGATCTTGAGATTATATAAGGATTCTCATTCTAATTATCTAGAAGTCTTAACATTCTCCAACAAAACGTGGAGGGCGATTGATGTTGGAACCTTCTCCTAGAAATGATCTTGAGGCCATCTTAGAAACAGGATCAGTTTTGAGAATAAGTTACTCAAAAAAAACTCTGGTGCCAATTGTAAGATTGAGATGGCAACTAAGAGAGGGGGTAAATTAGTTGTTTAAAAACTATGACAGATTTTTCAGCAAAATTCAAGAGTTAATAGCAGCGTAAAAGTTATGTAGAAAACATCAAGTAAATTTAACGAGTTAAGGAAGAAGAGAGTATTCAGAGATTTTATATTGGTTCACCTTCTTGTCCACCGAAGGCTACGTCCAGTACTCCTACAGCATATGAGATTTCTTCACTAGATATTAAGAGTAGCAATTACAAATTCTCACCCTGAGGTTTCCTTGAACCTTAATCACTATCTAATACCTATATCACTCTTTGGAAAACAACATTTCCAAGTGACTCTATCCCCTTTCTTATCACACACTTGTGACATAAAGTAATTCAACAATTTGAAGAAAACTTTAACCATGGCAAAGATTTCCTTTACAAGATTTGAAACTATGAACTCTTGCAATCTAATAAATATTTGTACACTTTAGTACTAATGCTCAGAAGGTTCGAATGACTTTGAAAAACCACACTTAAGACAACTTCAGAAAATATATTCTGAAAGTTTAGAACAAGTTGCAAGAAGTGCAGAGCAAGTATTTCCAAAAGAATTAGATTGTGTATATGAATTGTGTGTTATGAATTATGAGTTTCAATGCCTTTAAATAGGATATCCAATCATCCATAAGACCTCTATGAAAAGGTAGGATTCGTTTGGAATGAAACCATTTCGTTTGGGGTGAAAGCTGTGTAGTTTGAATCTGAAAACTAGTGTAATAGCTCTCAATAATCGATTGCTCAAATAGTCTATCCAACTGAGTAATTGATTTTCACAAGCTGTAATCGATTACTCACAGGTTGGAATCGACTACACAAATGTTTTGTCCAACAGAATAATTGTTTATCGTATTGTGTAATCGGTTACTAAAAAGGTGTAATCGATTACCCTGGTCAATTTTTGTTCGATAACTTGTTTCTCACTCATGAAATTTGTTACTTAGTTCTGGTAACGCGTTACTTAGTCACAGTAACATATTACTTAGGTCCAGTAACCTATTACATAGTATTTTTCAAAATTGTTTTCATTTATACTTGTAATTTTCAATTTTCTTTTAAAATTATTTTGAGCATTACTACTATTTGCATATTATAGAGTATAAGGATATAAGTACCTATAGACTTTGATTCTAAATCCTTGAAGTTTTATCTTCATTGTCTTCAGAAGTATTCTTCCTTTTCTTATTTTATGCGATGTTGGTGTCTTCATCAAAATCATGCCAAGGCCAGGAGCAAGATCTTCTTCACAATCTCCCCCTTTTTTATGATGACAAACCAATATCTTCTTGACAATGTAGTTTTCTGAGAGTAGCATGCTTTGTGATATTTTGACTTGTCTTGAGTATGCACCACCTATTTTGTATGTTCCCCATTTGATTTGGAGTTATGTGCTTAAAAGAATTTTAAACAGAAAATACACTTCTCCCAAATTTCCTCCCCTATTTGACTTCATCAAAAAGAAGAAAAGCCAAGAGTCCAACATAATATATATATGTATATAGCATACAATATGTATATAGCAAGCATAAAGGTAACATAGCATAGCAGAAAATTTAAAAGATGTTCAAACATTGTTCAGAACTTAACTAGAAAAACAACAAAACAACAAATGTCAACAATCATGCAACATTACAACGAGAAATCCTAGACAACAAATGTTCTAAGACTCAGGCTCGGTGCTATCGTCATCAAGGTCTATGCTATTAATCAAGGTCCGTTGTATGAGTCTTTATTTTGCTTATAATTTCGTGGAGACCCAGTATGGTTCATCACTATATGTACTCATGTTCATGATGATTAAAATAACTTAGATTTTGGTGAACATTTTGGGATTGACTTCTTATTAGTTGAGCATAGGCTCCTAATACCATTCTTGGCTAAACCAATAATTATCAATCTTATCAATGATTCTTCCTTGTGGCGATTATCACTTGGATTATCAAACAACTCAATTGTTTATGGTATCATCCCTTTCATTTCTTTTATCCAATCAAATGTATTTCCGTTGCCCACACAAAATAAGCCTTGATATAATTTGGCTTAGCCAAACCAAAGTCTGATTCGGCCAGAACCAACCAGACTTGGCCAGAAGCACCTAGTCTCGGCCAGAGCCACACAGACTTGGCCAGGAACATCCTGACTCGGCCAGAATTGCATGTCTCAGTCATAATTGCTAGACTAGGCTAGGATTGCATCCTGACTCGGCCAAACAGCCCCCAACACACAAGTTATCTCGACCAAAATAAAGCTAGCCTAGGCCATGGTTCAAGCAATTTCGGCCAAAGGTGATGCACCTTCTGAAAACAATCGTGAAACGAGAACCAACCCAAAGAAGGTTCGTGTCACTGCAACTTGTGAACATATGGTCAGACAAAAAGACTTACAAAGAGGTACCGTTGAAGCTAACTGGATTGTTCAAGAAGAACTTTGAAACTTTCACCAACTACAAGATTGGCAAAGATAGCAAATTGATAGAAGAGATTCTTGCTCATAGTCCAATCTTGTGATCTTTTAAGAGTCTAAGGCAGTGTTATAACATGTGATTGTAATTTTTAGGATGGTAAAATAGGTCTTACATGTGATAAATTTTTACCGCATTGTTGGGTCCAGGTTATGTGTAATGTAGATCTTTTGAAATCACTCTAAACAACAATAATGTTGGAGATCTTGAACTCATGAGGAAACTGGTGGAATAAAGAGTTAGAAAAAAGAGAATGAGAACAAAGTCTCATTCCTCACTCAAGTTGCATAGGGCAACAAAGTTACCCCTTTCTTTTTGTCCTATACTCTTCATGAAAGGTCTTATCAGCTTTAATTGCATAAACCTCAAAGGCTTTGTTATGTTTTGATTATTGTTTCTTGAACCAACTACCTATGCTAGAACCATAACTCAGCTAGTTGTTGTTGTTTTTAATTTGGTGCATGATTGAAGGTTCACGGAAGTTAGCCCAAGATTACCCTATGAAGATTGTTTGGAAGAAGGGTTTATTCACTTGGTTCTTATTTTAGGGATCTTGTGGATATTATTAATTCTTATTGCATTGTTGTTCCATATGGTCTTGTTAATCTTCCATTTCATTTCTATCATATATGTGTAACAAAGACAACAAATTTTTCACCATGTTAGACACAATGGGACTTGTATCAAAACCTCTATAGTGTGAGCCTTAACCATCAATTTAATGAAACCCTTTTAGCACCAAACTTGTTCTTGTTTATGGTCATGAAGAAAAGAAACTTTTTCAGCTAAGAAAGTTCCAATGCAAGCGATTTTGGAAGGAGCCAAGACCCATTTTGAATACTTGAAGCTTCTTGCTCAACAAAGGGATTCTCATGCCTATGTTAATGTTGGTGCTATTTTACTTTATGTCAAGTTCCTTTCAATGAAGCTTCCATCAAAAGGTGAGAAGATATGATGGCAAAAGTTTGTTGTCACCCTCACTCCAATTGGAATAGGTTAGCAATCAAATGTTGGAAGCTTGTGAGCAGAATAAAATTTCACAATTTCAATGAAGTGGAGTAGAACGAATTGCTCATTTGGGATTCAATCATTTCCCGTTCAACTAATACCACCAACTACCCTCATTTCTTCCTACTCTATTTCTTACCCCTCTCACAAACACACGACACCATTATACTGTGTATTTTACATTAATGAAGTTGCACATTAGGATCGAGATTCTGATCTATTTTTATTTCTTTCATCATGAATGGTTGTTTTCTTCTGTCCATGGTGGTAAAGCACAAATATAGCTTCTGCCATAGATGGTTAGCTTCTGTCCATGGTGGTTAAGCTTAGATATAGTTTCTGCCATGAATAATTAAGCGTTGGATGATATAGCTTTTGTCATGGATGGTTAAGCATTATTATTGCTTCAAATCAGATTCCAAGCTCTGAGTTAAAGATTTTTACTCACCCACTTGAGGGGGTATTGAAAATATTTTATAGATTTTTTTTTAGAAGTTGGTTAGGTGATTAGGAAGCTAGTTAGTTAAGCTAGTTAGTTAAGCTAGTTAGTTTGTTAACATTGTATTATTTTTGCTTAGATCACAAGCCACTTCATTTGTATAAATAAATCATATTGGATTCACATTTCAATTCAATGAGAATAAGTAAATTTCCACATTCTCTTCTTGCACTCTCATTTCTAATATTTTTTTCATTTTGAATATTTACTTGTGGATTAGATTAGTCTTGAAGTGCCTCCACACTTATAGGTGAATGCAATTCATCTGTCCCAACTATTTGTCTCCTTCCATGTCCCTCCATTTATATGATGCCACGTATAAAATCTGGATATTATTTAATTTATAGAATAAAATATCTTTTCATATCAGGAGATAAGTTATATCTTTCAACTATTAAAATCATAAAATGTGTCTTATTTAATCATTTTCTAAAACAATATTTCTAAAAAAATTATATACATATAATAATTTTATTGACTAGAAAATATAACTTCTCTCCTAATATGAGGAGATAGTTTATTCTCTTACCTCTAATATTTAACACTTCCAACGTCATTTACTATTCACCCTTCCTAAAGTTCATCTTTTTATGTGTCTCCATTTCTAATCTCTTTCATTTAAAAATATTTTATTTTCCTAAACACTTCTCATAAATATCAAATGAAATAACCATAAATTATGAGAGAAACCCATACAAAATGTAAAAAAGGAGACTGCAGTTCATAAGATTTCTCATAGCTTAACTTCAAGGTTGTCCTTTATATCAGTTTTTCTATCCAGAGAATGGAAGTGACATAACTAATGCTATTGTTTTGGAGATGAAGGAATAATTGGAAGTAGGTGGTATTTGTGATGGATTTGATGGAGAACATGAACGTAGTAGGTGTTTCAGTTTGGATGGAAGGAGTGGAAAATAGAGGTTGAAAGAAAAGTGATGAAACATAATGATTAGAAAGAGAAAGCTAAGGAAATTAAACAAAGTGAAACAACAACATTAGATGAAGTGTACTTTTTTTATTCGAGTCGTCTGATTGGTGGGACACGAAGTAGGAACTTAATTATGATGGGAAAAATTGTACTGATGTCACATGCCTTGAGATAATTGCATTTATATTTTTTTTGTATTATCATTAATGATTGATTTTAGTGAAAATTGAATGTTTAATAAGTTGTTAAGACTTTATTCGTTATCCCTACATACATACATCTTCATCACTGACGTTGTGCAAATGAATACCTTGATTTTTTAAAATTATATATATAATTTTAATCTTAATTTTATAATTTATAAATTATCAATTACATAATTTAAAAATATATATATTATCTACTTAGAAAAAATTATCTAGCAAAAGAAAGATCAACACAAATTAGAAGTTGGAACTTTGAATAATACACAAATGTGAGAATTTCTATTTTACACAAATGAATCATTACCTTCCAACGATGTTCTATTGTCCTTAAACATTGTTTCACTTCTTAACTGATTGATTTTCTATATAGCAGTTTACTATTTTCCATTTCATTTTTACTGTTATGAATTTCATTCCATTGTCTTAATATTGTTTCCATTTTATTGTTATAATTTTATTGTTTCTATTCATTGCTTTCAAGTAAAGCTATTTGGTTTTTTTGTTTGTTTTATTACTTTTGTTTCATTGTTTATGATATATACTGAACATTGTTTCCATTTTAATGTTTTTATTCATTGCTTCTAACATATGTTTCATTCCATTTATTCTTTGTTTACTTCATGATTCTATTCACTCTTTCAATCATTGTAATTTGTAATTTTATAATTTTTATTATGTTTTTTCTATTATATTGTATTTTGTTTACAAAAAATTTAGTTGTTGTCACAATAATTATAGAAAGAGATTTTTTAGCTATGAAGATTGTGAATTAGGTTGCGTAATTAAATAACAGATCCATGAGTGAATGTCTATCTAATAACTTATATTGAGTAAGATTGTTCAACAACCTTTACATTAATTTATATGTAGCTTGTAATTTATTTGATTAATTTAAATTTTGTAATTTTGATATTAATGTTTTTATCTTTTTATATGTAATGATATTTATTTTTTAAATTTTTTAACATTGTTACACACCCTACTCCTAAGTCCTAGATCCTTCACTTATATCCATATAAGTCTTTCTCAATTATGGTGTAAAACCGTGAAAATTCGATGTATTTTATTAAATATATATTTTAACAAAAATTAATTTTTACAAATTAATCGGTAATGATTTAGGCTAAGCTGTAGTTGAGTGTTAGTCTTTTTTTGTAAATTCCTATTTTATGATAAATTTTTCGTAATTTTATGTGACTGAAAGTTTTTGGACTGTGTCGGGCCCAAATTCGCCCCAATAACGTGTTTTTGAGTTCTGTAGCTCGGAATTGAATCCGATTGCGCCATGGGCTTCGAAATAATATTTCAAGTCAATATAGACATCAAGTTTGTCCATGAAGCATTTCTAAATATTTTTCACTTCGAATTCTATGTTCGAAATTCTAACCGTAAATTGAAATCGAAAGATTTTTAATATCCAGCATAGTATTAGCCGACAATACTCGGCATGGTTTAGTCGCGAATATTTTTTCAAAGAGGTCACTTCGCTTTCATAGGTGAACCTTGCTTGTCAAGCAAGCAAAAATACTCACCTTTTACACAAAAGCCCTTAAACTAAGGGTGACAAAATTATCCATAATCCAAAATCTATCCAAATCCATGAAAATCCATCCATTAGAACTAATGGATTTAAATGGATATAATTCAATGGATAGTATTGGTAATGGATGGATTCAAATCCATCCATTATATCCAATGGATATCCTTGGGTATATCCATTTGGATGGATACCCAATCCACCCAAAAAAAATTAAATTAAAAACAATTTTTTTCCAATTAATTCATTATTAATATAAAAAATTTCTCTCACCTTTCTAAGAACAATCCCACACATTATAAAAGTTGAAAATTGCAATTGTGATTTTAAAAAGTGTTTATCAAATAAGTATAAACGATTTTGGCCTTAGTGTTTTACCACATCTTAATGCAAAGTATAAATATATCATTTTGGTTATTGACTAATATGATAATATAATAACAAAATGAAATATTCCAGGATGATGAATTGTTGGATACAACTTGTGGAAGTCCCAATTATTAAGGGTGTAAGTAGTTCCGGTTTAAACCGTGAAACTAATGAAATCGAACTGAACCGAACCATAAAATGCGGTTCGGGTCAGTTCTACGGTTCGATTCAGTTTTTTTAATTGGAACCATTTAAGTTCGGTCTGGTTCATGATTTTGTAAATTTTGGAACCGTTAGATCTTAATCGAACTGTATATTAAAAAATAATTTTATTTTATATTTGGATGGTGAAGCTTTAAAGTTAGGAGATAAAATATGATTAAGAATTTAGGATTATTAATACATATAGGCTATAAGTAAGAGGCAAATAGAAAATATAAATTAGTAAACAAACATAAATATCTATTATCTCTATTATCCATTGAGAAGATAGACTGTTGGACTAAAGAATTGGTACCAAGTTTGCCATTATTAAATTTTGTTTGACATTGTCAAAGATTTTGTGGACTAAAATTTCAAGTTTGTAGTGCGTTGAGATGTAGAATTATTATTGTTTTACTAGAAAGAGTATTAAATAATTTATTACTGATGCGTTTAGTATTCATTTAGTTGATTCTACACTTTAAAAATTCTATTCAACTATTTCATAAAGGATTTTCTTTAAATAAGTTGAAAAACCGCGGAACCAAAACGAAGCATAAATGAACGGTTCAGTTCGGTTCCTAAATAAAATTTGCGGTTAATCGAGTAGTACCAAACCATATCTTTTGTTCGGTTCGGTCACTAAATTGCGTCAAAAACCGAACCAAACTTTTACACTCCTACCAATTATGTTGCACCAGAGATTCTTGCCAATAAGAATGCTTATAAAAAAACTTCACAAATTCACCTTTTTAAAAGTGCTTATTAAAAAAGCACTTTTTAAAAGTGTTTGTTAAGAAAATTATTATTTTTAAAATTGATATTTAAAAATGCTTTATTAAATAATATTTTTTAAAAGAATTTTCCTTCTTCAAATTGCTTTATTAAAAATGTTTTATTCAAATTAAAAAATGTCGGTTGGATATCCATCCATCCAATCCATTAAAATGGATACATGGATAGAATGGATGGATTGGAATCCATTGGATATGGATGGATTGGATAATTTAAAAATGTGATGTAATGGATTTATATGGATTGATGGATAGTTTTCTATCCATCCATTAGGATCCATATCCAAATCCATACAAACCGTCCAATTGCCACCCCTACCATAAACCCTTCATCTACCCATTGCACCATTTATTCTTTGAAAACCTTTGGTTTGCCTCTCCCTAAATCTGATTCATTGTACTTAAAAGACCCATCTAGTTAGAAAACCCTTGGCATCACTCTTCTCTCTTCTTCATTCTAATTTGGATTCTCAAAAAACTCCAAGGTAAACTCTCATCCCTTTCGTTCTTAATCTCTTAGAAATCTAACCGTTAGTTATTTATGAAATTTTAGTATGATGTTTATACACATTTTACGAACGTTTTCAACCTTAGAAATTTTCTAATAATCTTCCTAACTCTTGTATTACCCAAGAACTCGAAAATGGGTTTTCATGAATTTAGAAATTGTTGTTTTGAAACCATGAAATCTTGTTGTTCATGGGGCTGTTTTAGTGTCTGAAAATATGCATGTTGTTGATTTTGATGAAAGGAGATGATGATGAAATCAAGGCTATCTTGATTTAGAATGTCGTCTTGGTCATGAGATCAATCCTTATAAAAAAGGTGTTGAAATAATCATGAACACGATGGGAATCGTGAACGAGACTTTCGAGGATAAAGGATGGTTTAAGAATATAAATCTTGGACCGGATGGATGAAAGTCTTGGATGTTCTTAAAATAGATTAAAATGATGTTTTTATCTTAAAGTAGCAGGAAAACGATTTAACTCACAGATCACTGATTGGTTTTTGTGTTTAGTTTTGAGGCGTTCAACCACGCTACAACCCAGGGTGAGGGAGAATACATCTTGACATAGTGGTGTCCGAATATGATACCCGGATCTTTCAACTACCTCAAAAGTTGCAAGCTATATTTGTTTTTATTTAGAAACTCGTACTTACCAAATGATTGTGTGCCTGGATTAAGTACGGATGATTTCTTAAGCTGTATGCCCTAGGATAGATTAAAATATCAAGTAGCGTGGTAGTTATCCATGAAGCAACATCACTCGAGAAACTAAAACGTATAGGGATCAAAAACAGCGGATATTTTCGATTTGGTGGTCCAAAAGGGCGAGGAAGTAGTCCAGGCTTCTGGACCCCCACGCCTGGGAAAGGCTCCCTCACTTAGGTGAGGAAGAAATAGTAGTCCTGGTCCCCAATTGTCGCCTAGGCGAGCCAGCCTCGCTTGATCGAGGGCCAGGCAAGCGTTTCGCCTGTTCTGGGCAATTCTGGTCACCCGGGCGAGACCCAGGGAGTGATTTTGACCAGTTTTTGGTTGATTTTTCGCTTGAGCGACAAGCTCTCGCTTGGGCAAGAGTCAGGCAGAGAATTGAGTTTGTTTTGATGAAATTGTCGCTTGAGCGACCGTCTGTCGCTTGGGCGACAGACAAACAATGTTTTTGATTACTTTTGATGGGTTGATTGCTTAGACAATAACTCTAACTTGAGTGAAAAGTATATTTAATAATTGGGAGAGATCATGGCTCGAACGAGGAGCTCGATGCCCAAATCAACAAACTTATATTGTTACCTTTGTTCTTGCGCCTTATTCGGACAAGAGTTTTGACGATGACGTCGTGAGCAAGGCGATGCCTAAAAAGGATTACATGATACCACGTAATGAGATCGTCTGACCATAAGAGGCTTGGCCATGTGGTTGTCCAGGATAATTCAGCGATGGTTCGTAGTGGTGGGGATGTTATTCCTTGATTACATGATCACGTAAGATCAGGTCCCACAAGAAATATTCCTTTGGGAGATGTCTTAGGATGGGCCGATCGATGTAAAAGAATGATTAACAGATTTAATCGGCTAACTTCAATTAGTGTGCATACTCATTATGAATAACGAAGTATGGGAGAGAAATTTACAGGAGAGGAACGAGCCCCTCGATGTTGTGAGGGACGACAATAGCGGTGATTCGTTAGCAAAGTCTTGAGGGCGAGTCTAGGTGAGACGAGTCCCTTGTATTCCTGGATGAGGTATTCTGTTGGATTGGACAGTTCTTACAGCGCAAACTAGATGATCTCTTACAACCCCTCTTTGCAATCAAGATCAATGAGAGGGATGTCCAACAAGTGTTTGATACGACACTATCCTGAAATGGATAATTCTTTGGAACAAATTGATCATATATCCTTGCGAGGAATAATTTTTTGGTGCGTTAAAATCGGCTTGTTATGGAACCTGTACTCTTAATTATTTTCAAATAGTATGTTAGGAGAATATTGGTGTAAGGATCGATGAAATAAGCATAACATTCATACATTGAGATCGGGGATATTGATCCTCAAGATCTGAGTTATAACATCATTCATGATTGTGCATTTATGTATGTGATATATATTGTGTATATTTTGCATCCCTATTTGGATGTGATATTTTGGGTAATTCCACGCTGTCAATGAATAATATTCATTAGATGTCTTACTCTCTTTTCTTTTCTTTTATTTATGCTTGTCTTCGGTTCGCGTTCTCGTTCAAATGGACAGTACTGTGAGGATTTGAAGCTACCGATTCTCAATGTCCCAAGAGGGGACATGGAGCAGTGACGAGCACCGATACACCTAAACAGGCCCTTGTGCCTTAGAGCTTGAGATGGTTTGTGATGGCTCTACTATGCGCTTCCCTTCACATCATACGGACTTGGAGGCTTCTTTCACTTTACCTGCTCGGAGATTTGAACAAGTTTCCCCATCCATTTAGTATGTGATTCCTCACAGACCCACTGTTGCGGGACCATCTACTAGGAGACGGAGTTGGGACGACTTGCTCAATTCCCCACCATGAAGGAAAGCTGCTCAACAGATGATGCATGTTCTTCGAGCAGATGCGAGAGTGGGAAGTAAGTCACAGGGTGCGTCTAATGACCTGGAAGTAAGTCACAGGGTGCGTCTAATGATCATGAAGTTTTGAATTTTTTATTAGTTATATGTTTGCTTTTAGTTTGTTCATCTTATTGCATGATTTATGAATGAAATGCTTCGAGAATTCCATACATGATTCTGAACTTGTATAACTCATCATATGATATATTTTCTAGACATAGACTTATGTCATGATTGTCATCATGCACGTTCCTGAACTAGTTACTAGGCATAGAACTAAGTCAATAACTTTATAACTCTTAAACTTGTTAACATAGACTTCTAGACATAGATGTATGTTTAACAGTTCATACGACTTCATCTTGTTTATCTAGTTTCTAGACAAAGAGCTATTTTAATAAGCTATTAGCATAGACCAAGACGTTGACAGTTAATATAATTGAGGTGTTGAATAATATCATATGCATAGACTACTAGAATAAATGTATGATTTCGTGAGTCATAGTTCTTTATCTTGTGTGTAAATTTCTTAGACATATAGAACTTTATTGCATAAACTACTAAATTGACTAAGACATTAGCTTTTAGTACATTTGAAATCATTTGTGTGGAAGAACCATAGCTAATTGAATTAGTGTTTTGTATATATTGATAGTAAGTAGAAAGTTTGATCTCAATATCTTTTGCAAAAGTATTATAATCTTGCTTATTTTAGTGTCATCACTTATAATCCCACTTGAAAGACAACTTAAAATAATAATTGTTAATTGGAAGACTATAATGTAACAAGTCCTTATAGATATCACAACTTCTTATTCTTTACATTGGGACACAATTTTTATACTTAATTTGTTAGTTATAGCGGTTTTGAGTTTGACTACTTGCTTTAGGCTTAATCCATTCAATATTTTTTTTATCTTGTGAGTGGAGCTCAAACATGCACCTCTTATGGCCCTCATAGCCCAATGACAAAAACAATGTTTTATATATAATAAATTTTTACAAGAGTAAAAAACAAATTACAGATATAATAAACCTTACAAGTTTACAATCTCGTTTAATTCTTCCTGTGGCTGCCACCTCATAGAGCATTAGAAGACGACATAAATTTGACTCAGACAAAAGATAATCAATTGATAATTCTTATTGAAAATATTTTCACATTTATTCAAAATCAAACATGAATTAGATCAAATAACAGAAGTTAGGGTTGTTGTACTAACTTAGTAGGTAGGGTGCTAGGTAAACTTAATGATCATCGTTACTTATCCTCTCTTGAGTGTAAGTACTAAGTACTAACCTCTTCCCTAGGTTTATCTACCAGAATAAAGAAAGAGTTGATGAATCCATATTCACCATGTATATCTATTTTTCTATGGAGATGTTGTTCACATACCTAATAGACTGAAAAGTTGTTAACTTACATAAGCTAAAGTATTTATTTAAAAACTAAAATTTACTTACAAGTTCTATGATTGGAAATTTGGAATGAAGATCATTTGTTACATTTTTATGTTTCATGTCTTATTCCAATGAAAATATGATATTTAATGAAAAAACTATAAAAATAGAAAATAAATTTTTTATATTATTTCATAAAATTTGATTGATTTGAGATAGGAAGACAAAAAAAATTTAGATTATTTTTGTTGCTTTGATTGTCGCATCTATATGTCAAGCTCCTTTTTAAAATAGGGTTTCTATATCTATGTGGGGATGACATAGGATCTGACTTTGTATGCTAAGCGGTGATAATAAGAACTAGAGTTAGCATCAAATTATACCTCTTCAAATAAACACCAATGCAAAAAGTCTCATTAGCGTTGAATCTTGAGACTCTTAGGGCAATAATTTCAAAAGGCACATATTTTGAAAAGCGAGTCATACCTTATTTTGGCATATGCTCCATGAGTTGGTTTGGATGTTATGATTTTTTTAGCGGGTCATCTTTACCTCAAAAACATGAATGAAAATATAACTGCAAAATCACTTCAAGAGTATAATCATGTAGTGAAACATCATGATTTGAGTAATGAAGGTTAACATGCGTGTTGTAATATGCACATCGGAAAATATTCAAATAGGCAGTGGTTATATATAAATTCAATTTATAGTACACTATTTATCATCACTCTAAAGACACTATGAGAAATTTGCCATATACTTATAGATGCTTGTAGTGACAATGAATAAATCTGTAGGTACATATATAATATACCTATAGATTAAAAGTTGTAGGTATATGTATAATATAGCTACAATGTCAAATTGGTAACTATATGTATTAGTAACAATGAACAAAATCGTAGGTATAAATATATAAACTTATGGACGTTAAACAAAATGATAGGTATATGTGTAATATAATTACATAGGTCTAGATTGATAATTATATGTATTAATGACAACTAATAAAACTGTAGATATAGATACAATACACTTATGAACATTAAATAAACCATATCTATCTATTACATTTTTAACCTACAACAACGCCTCAATTCTCTACAATTTTAAAATCGTTATCTTAAAATCCACAAAGCCACGATTTTTAATAGTGTTGTCTTATTTGTTATTTTTTTTTTATATTTATGTACTATGATTTTAAAACCGTTCTTAGAATACATCAGAAACCAATTTTTTATAACTTATTTAATATATATTTGACCACAGTTTTTTTTAAGTGTTTCATATTAGTTTTAAAAAACCTACGTAGTACAATTTAAACTATGATCTTTGTATATATTCGACAACAATTATTTTTATAATTTTCTTTTATATATATTTAACCATAGTTTTTTAAGTGTTGGGCTATTAGTTCATTTATTTGTTATTTATAAACCATTCTTACTTTTAGAAAAATAAAAAAAGTACATGAGACAAACATCAATATGGCCCAAAATGTTCTCAAACTGTGCAAATAATCATAATTCCCCTATGTCACGACCCGGTTTTCGATTGGAAGACTGACCCTATAACTTAGGAAGAGGTAAACTCAACTTCTAGCTCTCCTGATTGATTTGGACGCTATCCTATTTTTTGTGACTAAAACGTAGAAAATAAAATTATTATATGATAATTATGAGATATCAAATATAGGGATGGCAACGAGCACGAGCGGACACGGGTAGTAGCTACCCGCTATCCGTTTCAAAATAGAAGAGTAATACCCATACCCACCGTACCCGTACGGGTACCTGTGAGCGGGTATTTC
This sequence comes from Lupinus angustifolius, assembly GCF_001865875.1. NCBI lineage: Eukaryota > Viridiplantae > Streptophyta > Magnoliopsida > Fabales > Fabaceae > Lupinus > Lupinus angustifolius. Next base: position 72,238 of record NW_017727835.1, on the reverse strand, counting down.
TGAGTACCCGCGGGTTTCCTCTATTATAAATAATTTTTAAAATTTTTACATCTATTATGTTTGAAATAAGATGAAACTTAATTATTTTTATTCCTTTTGATTGAATATTTGGCAAGAATGCTAAATTTATTGGTGGTTTTCATTTGTGTGATTTTTTGTTCTCATTTTTTTAACAAAAAATATATATTTTCTTTGTAAAACATGTGTGTTTCTACCCATGTAATAATATTTGTAGGTTGTTTCACCACCAAACTCAATAAAACATGTAAACAAAGTAAAATGAAAAAATATACATAGTGTAATAAATATTAGAATAATGTATTTTTTATTTTAATTAAATATAATATATTAATCATATAAATAACGAGTACCAGCGGATACGGGTACTATAATACCCGTACCTGTCCGTATGTACCACGAGTATTTTTAAAAACCTGTTTATAATACCCGTGGGTACCTGTTTGTGACCCGTACCCGTGCCCGTATGGGTTTTACCCACGGGTACAAATTTTTTGTCATCCCTAATCAAATATGGTAATTGAAAACTATAACTGCCTAAACACATAAATACAATTAAATATAATTAAAGGAATAAAACAAATAAATAAATAAAAGGAATGACCATCTTCACGTATGAAATCTAAAAGGGAATGAAAATCCCTAATCTTCATCTTCCCTCTCTTCCAGAGGCGGCGTCAGTGGCCAAGGCTATCGACGACGGCGACGATTGGGGCCGTCAATGGCGACGCTGGCGCCCTGAGACCATCGTCCCTTCTTCTCCTCTATTTCCTTCAAAGGGGATTAGAATCCCTAATTCTATCTTCTCATTCTCTACGGGATAGCTTCCAAGGAACCGTCTATGGCAAACACCAAATTTGAAAGGGCGCATTGGCGGTGGTGCAGCCTCAATAGTCGTTCCCACCCCAAATACTAACCCCATAACCTAAGAATCACTGAAACCCTAGAGAGAGAGGAAAGATGTCGACTGGTCACGATTTCAGATCATGCACAAGAGACTCGTTCTATCGCGCTTTCGGGAAGAAGGGTACAATCCCTCTCACCACTTACCACAAGACCTATCACATCGTCGATATCATGGTTAATGGCGCTGTTCACAAAGGTATGCCTCACAAGTTCTATCATGGTCGTACATGTTGCCTCTGAAACGTCACCAATCGCGTCATTAGTGTCGAGGTTAACAAGCAGCTATTCTTATCACTTCTTCTCTATTCAATATTAACAGAAAAAGTTCCAACTCTGTTGAATTGCTGAATCCTAGAGTTTCGTCCCACAACTCATAAAATTGATCTTCCACCGGTGACAGGTTAGGGTCTCACAACTTGTAAATTCCAGCACTTTCTGTTTATTGTGCTTTAGATTATTGCGAATAGGTCTTTGTTTTTGAGAATTAGTTGATTTCATATCTTCATTCATTTTTTCATATCTTTGAATATTGGAGACTGTTTATATGGTATTGCCTATTAATGTATCAGTAAAGGTGGAGAATGTTTGTCCTTAATTTGTTTAAGTGTAGCTTTCTGTCAATTTTTATATGAATTGTTATATTTAAGTGTAGGATTAGGCCCTTGTTTAAGTGTTAGGCATAAGTTTCATGAGTTAAGTTGGATAATATCACTGCAATGCCTTTAAGACAATTCAAGTTGGTTCGTGGAATAAGTTGGAAGATGACTTTCTCACTGCATGTGTGCAACACTATGAGGAAGGGAAATGGCACCTTCTACCTAAAAGAGCAGGTAATATCGCCTTTTATATGAATTGTTAAGTACTTTTAATTACAGTTAATTCACATGTTTTCATGTAGGAATTGGTAAGTACTTTAAATTATAGTTGCTTCAAATATTTTCATGAAGGAATTGCTCAGTACTTCAAAAATTGTACAAGATCAATTTTTGCAGCAAAAAGAATAATAAAACTTGGAATTTATCTTCCAAAAATATCTTATTTGATAGTTAGAGACCAAGAGTAATGGGTAAAATCATCAATACTTCCTAATGCTTATTTTGATTCTTCTTAAATTTATGATTATGAGGAATTGATAATCAAAATCTACAAAGAATTTTTTTATAGAGAATAAAAATATTGTACTTACGTTCCTTGTCCCTTTACCATCTTCAAATAATTTTGGAAACCACAGATACGTGTTTGTAAGTACTTATGACACACTAGTAGTCAATTTTAAAATTTTTGTGCATTGATTTAACAGACCAATGGTAAGGAGTTGCTGGATTTTATCATGAAGATTATTAAGAACCATTGTTAATGCTCATGAAAAGAAGGGTTGTGCATTCTGGTTGGTAGTGAAGGTTGGGATTTCAATCTGTGTACATCACAATATGTGTTAAGGATTTGCTATTATTATCTTCTGTTGTTGCAGGCATTGTTTAATCTTCCTATTGCTTTATGAATTATAATACCATATGCTTGCATGTATATGTTGGTATGCATGTAGTATAAGATATTAATATATATTTTTTCAGTGTTTGTGTACCCACATCTATGAATGTAAATATGCCTCAAACGAAATGTCGATATTCAGGTGAATTTGTAGTAATTGATTTGGCCGAAGATGGTTGATCTATTGGTATAGTTTAATAACTTCAATTTTCATACATGGAAGCAACACTATAGTATGTTAATATTGATGCATTAAATTAGTATTAGATATGCCTATCTATAACCATTACTAATTTTTGCACCCAAAATAGTTCACTAAGTTGTATTATCTTGCTTTTGCTTTCAATAGGTTCAAGATTCTTTTACTTCCCCAACTTCTTTTGGTTCTCAAAATATAGATTGTAATGAAGAGAATGAATATGGTATAATAATTTTTATTACTAGAGTTTTTTCATTGTGTTACTATGTTCATTCATTGATGTCTTTTTCATTCCTTGCAGGTGAAGATTACCCAACCAATTTCTTTTTGATGCAACAAACTGGAAATGAATCAATTTCTGTAAACACAATTTATATCTATTTAGATGGACATGATCCAAATTGTGTAATTTTTAGGATTATAAGACTTTTCATGCATATGCTATATGTAGTTATATTATTTGTAGGTTGACATATTTAACTGATGTATTTCATTGGATTGTATAACTTTTTAATTTTTAATATAATGATGTGCTCAGAAATTTATTTCTCCATTATATATTCATATTATGATTTTTTATTGCCACGTAAAACAGGTTGAAACGGGACAATAAGTATATATGTGACTCTTTTAATTTTTTTAATATCACCAAATGTATACCAATGGAATAATATCGTAGGCATAAGAAAAATATATTCATCTATAGAGATGGACAAAGGTTGAAGGTACAAGTTGAAGTCTTATACCAACAGTCTTGACTTTCATTACTAAAACATATAGTGACAGAGAAAATCCGTAAGTATAGACACCTATAGTGACAGATATAATTCGTAGGCATAGGTTGAAGTTTTATACTTACACTTTTGACAATCATCACTAAAACATGTAGTGACAGAGAAAAACTGTAGGTAAAGCAACTTAAATACGATGGATAAAAACGTCTGTAGGTAAAAGTTTTTTGTGCTATACCTATGAATTTTGTCTGTAAGTATATGACAAAATTCTTAAACTAATATCATATTCAAATAGGAGGTGGTTACTCCACAGCCAAACTCCATTTCATACGTTTCAAACACCACAGTATAATTAGAGTTTATGTGTTGTTTGTAGATGCAGTATTAAATACGATAATATAACTCATTATATTATTTTTATAGGATATAAACTGATTGTTTAGTTTTTCATATAACTATTCACAATCCAACACATTTAATACACTACTCGTAAGGCATTCACAATGCAACAATTTAAGTCATTAATGTGTGATGAATTAAACAAAAATAACATAAAGTCATCATTGTTAACATTCATACATGTAGTCACACTGGTGTTTTTAAGTAGGTACAGTGACATGATTTGCATCAATCATTCAATATGTTTCCACTAAAAACTAATTATTCACGGTCTAATTTGTATCAATTTCCAAAACCAATTAATATTGCAGTATAAATTAAAACACAAAAACATGTTCTAATACCAATTGAAGGTTTAACATACATGCTCCTAACATGCATATCGAAAAATTATGGATCTATTTGGGTTAAAATATTGAGACAAATTTTTTTTACATAAAATTCCTCAGGAGACTTCGATGGCTTCAGAATCTCCTTCAAACGTATGAAGGTCCTACACATATTTCCACACTAAGATTAGTCCTTGTTGTATCAACACTTGATCTGTGGAACCAAGAAGTCAACGTAAATTAATATTTCAATATTTCAAAACTAAAAGCCAAAAGAAAAAGGTTAAGTTTCTCTTCTATGCAGTACGTGCATAGTGAGTGCATTGGCTTTTTCTCTTTGTTATTATAGATTAAACAAAAGATTTTTCTTTTTGTTATTATAGATTAAACAAAAGACCACTTCAACTTTTACAGTTGCTTTCTTTCAGCAACCAACCCCACCACTTGCACTTGGGTTTAGCTTTTTTTGTTCTCAAATGTTTAAATCAATATTAATCTTATTTGTTTTATTAATTTAAACAAACCATTGAAATGTATTAATTAAGTCTCACTTAATTATATTATAGATGACTCAATGATATTATTTATATTTTTTGTGCTAGCAAAAATACAATAATATTCCACTTAAAAAAATTAAACTACTTAATTTAATCAACAATATTTTCTCGTTCAACAAAAATCAGAACACTCGTTAGTGTGTGATCCTGTAGGTTCATTACTAAACCGGTAGTAAATTAACTCATTAACGACCGGATAGAAATGAAGTAATATATTTTACTTTAGAACCATTAAAAGATTACTATAATATTTCCTTCCATTTTTACAACTCTATGTTAACTCTAGAATATGGTATAATTGTCAAATTCTAATAAGTTAACTCATAGTGAATGACATAAGAAATTCATTTTTTCATTCATTCAATTCCCTTTGGCCAAGGTCTTTATTTCTATAGAGCTCAAACTCATTACCATGAGTTGATGTATTCTCTCTTGATTAATCATGAATCCTACAAGGATTTAATTATACCCAATAATCATTCAAATAACATCATAAATCATTAGGTGTTCGATATCAAAATATAATAAATAACTTGTTAATTATTATGGTAATCTCAAGTCTAAGGAAAAATATATATTTCTTCATAAGAATATCTTATTGACAATTCAAAGGTAATATATTAACAATTAGGAATTCTCCTTTGAGTCAGTTCAATGATCATATCTCTATATGCACCATTTATATGTGTAATTTAATAAATGAGATTTATTAATCTTTATCTAATAAAGATCACTACACATATGTTTGTCTATCTTGATTAATAGTGTCCTAAGCTTAATAATCCTATGATCAAGAACAATTTAGATTAAAATTATCAAAAGATTTATTTTTCATTATTATATTCTCTATTATAATAATAAGTCTCTAATTTTAATTAAAGACATTTCATATTAATTATTTTGACAAACAATGAACATGATAACGAGATAATAATAAATACAACTTTATTATTATAAATCATGCAGATTGGTTCTTGGGCATACCTTATATCCTAACAGTAATAATTCACAAGTCTGATCGACCATAAAATGAACTGATAGAGGGCTTCTCAAACTCTTTAACCTCCTCAGTTGACTTAGGGACCTGAGCATTGGCATCAATAACCTCACGAGTCATGACTTTATTGAATCATCTAGTATTATTTTTATCGGCAATGTTAGTATGTTAGTCTTTTTGTTATGGATGAGATTCGAACTCACAATCTTCTTCATTACATTCCTTAAACTTTTCATCCTAACCATCTAGTATTGGCAAATTGTGTATGGTAGTCAATTCAAAGATGTTGCTTTTTGCCACTACATGGACTTATAGTTCATCAACATATAAAGACTATTGATGAAGACCATCATCCTCCATAGGAACACAACTTTGTCTAGTGTGATTGCCATGAATCGGAGTTTGATCAGTAGATTCGTGTTCTTTTGTGCTGATCAAATACGATCGGAATTGGGTGCCCAATTGAATAACGGAAGTCAAGAACCTTGGTCAGAATGTTGTCTGAACCTTCTGGGGAGGTACCTAAAGAGGTTCTCCGACGATGAAGTCAATATGTGATTTATGAGAGAGAAAGAGAGTGAGAGTAAATAAGAGAGAAGTGAGAGTAAGTAAGAGAGAAGTTAGAGCATGAAGAAATGAATGCAAACAATAAATGAGGGAATGAGATATTATTCATACTTCCTGTGTGAGAGCCTCCTATTTATAAAGTTTGGAATGGTTGACGTGGCATCTAGCCATTGATTGGTTATAATTTAGTGGGTACGATAGGAGTATGGTAAGTGTATGTCGGGTTGTCCTTAACCACGCTGCAGGTCTGCTATTGTCGATCTGTCGGAGGGCAAGTGGAATTTGCAGGCGTCGTGGTAGGTGGAATGTCAATGGCGCATTAATGGTGAGCCAAAGGCACATTAATCATGAACCAGGGGTGCATTAATGGTGTGTCGGCAACATTAATGACACTTGTAGTTATATCGGCCTGGCCTTGGCGGGTGAATGAGGAATGCTTAACATAATTCCATACTTGGTACGAATATGGAACAGCCTGGATTTAACTGGGGTGGAACAGTTGCCCCAGTCTATCAGGCTGCTGAAAGTGGGCGTACTAGTAGACTCAGATTGTTCCGACTTAGTAAGCTTGGGTTGTCGATTCTGGTCAACTCCTAATTAGGGTTGACAATAGAGTAGCCTCTAGGTGCAGGGATGGGTCTTGATGGCTATCTGTCTTCGCTTGACACATGGACGCTTGGCAACGTTCCGCCTTGAGGTCTCGAGTGTTCAACCGACTCGTCGGTTCATTTCAGATTCCCTGTGTTGGTTCTGGGGCCACCGTTGGATTGTTCTCAAGTGATTTTGAATGGGTGGATGTGTCATCGAGTTGGCCCTCAAGGATGACCTGGGTCCAAACCCTTTCCTAAAAATAGGGAGTCTTCCCTTTCATCCTTCATTACCTTACTTCTTCGTGAATTCCTCTTGTCGAGCTTGCGTTGCTTCTTGAATCCATACATGCCAACTTTTTTCTTCCAGAACCTTCAACTTTCAATACTCGGTAATTTCCCTTCTCTTCTCTTTAATTATTTCCATGCCCATTATGATCGGTGAGGGGTCTAGTTCTGATGAGGTGGAGGTCTTGTACGGGCCTCCACCCATCTTTACTTTGTCGATCACGTGTCACTGTAGGCGAGCTCGACTAGCCTCTGCCTCGGGTAGTAGTCGGTATGCATGGAGGCGACCACGACAACTATCATTGTCGGCCTTATTGCACGATCTGAGGAAGAAAAGGACCAAGAATGAGGTTGTTATGGTGGACCGGGAAACTTTTTAGAGGAACTTTGCCGACCGTGCCAACCAATTCATAGTTCTAGAGGAGATGGTGGGTCCCGAGTCTAGCTACTGGTGGGTGGACCGTGAAGTCTTGGGTACTCCCCCATTCTTTGTCTCGGATAAGCGTCTAGTTGTGGACGTGCTAACCCGCTCGACAAACAATATCCTATGGTATGGCCCAACCGACCAAGAACGGGTTTGTCAAGATATTCTCATCGAGAATAAAAACTGGTCGAGTTTCTGCATGTACGAGTATGTATGCCGACAGATCGAGATGAGGATCCCCTTCGAAGAATGGGATGTTGAGGTGTTGTGACATCTCCAGGTGACTCCTTCTCAACTCCACCCGAATACTTTAGGATTCATCCGGGCCTTCAAGATATTTTGTGAGGTCATGGAGCGGCCATGCACACTCCGTCTCTTCTTCTAGATGTTCTGAGTGGGTCATAGTACCAACAAAGAAAAAAATAATGAAGGTCGGCGAGGGTGGACATTGCTGTAATCTCAGAACGGTTGTGCCCTTTTCCACCCGTTTGAAGGATTTGTGAAGAACTGGAGGAACGGATTCTTTCAGGTGGAAGCTCGAGGTAGCCAACATACCTAGGTGTATGGCCCTCATGGTCTGCCTCGTTTTCCATTCTCCTGGAACGGGGGAATCCATCATAAATGCTCTAAGTCCTTCAGCTTCACCTGTGATCAGTTGGATGCTCAGGAATGGGAGGTGGTGGATGAAATACTGTCTTGGATAGAAGACGATCAGGCCATCAAATGTTACAAGTTGGTCCAGGGCGACCAAGAATTCATAGCGGCGGTTGGTGAGTATCTAGTTGTAGGGACCATATTCTCCATTTTTGCGATTTGTAAATATAATGTCTGACTTATTTTTGTTTGTCCTTTTTTCAGCAGCTGCTATAGGTGACCAAGCTGATCAGTCAAGCCTCCTGAGGAGAGTCACCTTGAAAAGGAAGGGTGCTGAGATCACCAACAAGGCGAGGTTCGACTCACCAGCTTGCTCGGAACCTTTTCAGGGGAAGGTGGTCCATCTGCCGAGTTAAGGGATGTTCTTCCTATCCGCTCGGAACCTGCTTTGACTCACATTGCCCGTTTAGAGGAGACGATGAAGGGAAGGGCCCCTAGTACAGGAAAAGGGAAGACTTTCGCCAAGTAACCCTACCTTTACAAGATCCCAAGGGCAGTCGAGGCAGGCTTTCCCAATCGGGAGTTGTTGAGATCATGTATACATGCATGTGGCGATGTTGTTGAGGAAAGTCTAGGAAGCCGGGGTTTTGACTGCTTTCGTGGCTAAGTACTTTGAGGGTGATGAGGTATTAGCCACCCGAATCGGGGAGGAGGCTCTGGCCAAACGCCAGGAGAAACATTCAGTCGAATTGCACGAGCTTGAGAAGAAACATGTTGAAGCCCTGAAGAGTCAGGAAGAGCAAAATCTGGCAGTCATCAAGTAGTTATCTGCGATGTTGGTCGAACTCAAGGATGCTCGGGAGGCAGCCTTGCAGGCTCAAGAGAACACGGGGCTTCCCTATAGGGAGCTGAGTGCATTGGGTTGCTATTGCCCGACTTACCGATGAGCTGGCCCAAATGAAGGCGTCATATCTGAATCTGGAGGACGATGTTGTCACGATAGCTAACACGTGGTAGGATAATGCCTTTGCCCAGGTCCGCTTAGTTCTCCTGGAGACCGACTGGTCTTGGACGAGGATAAATGCTCGGGTTACTCCTAAGGGAAAGCTCATCGCCGACGAGGATGATGGCCTAGTGAAGCTTCCCGTTCCGGCCAGGGGTGGTTGGGGTCTTAGTTTAATTTTTAGTTTTTGGTCTTTGTTTTTTCTATTCGCATTTCCCTCATTTATTGCTCGGATCATGTAATCTCCCCTTTGTAATGAAATGTATGTTTTCTATTTGCCTGTTATAGTGTTGGTATCATATATTTATATCATGAGTCTTCATTAACTATAGGTAACAGAACATAATAACACAACCGGGTTATCCTCCAAACAAAGTAGACCGAATAACGCTTAAGTAGCTAACACCCAGATTTCCACAAATGAATCAGATAAAGAGATTGAATAATTCTTAAGTGATGACTGGCCGGATTTTCACAAATCAGTCAGATAAAGAGACTGAATAATTCTTAAGTGATGACTGTCTGGATTTCCACAAATGAATTAGATAATCATACTAATAATTCTTAAGTGATGACTGTCCGGATTTTTACAAATGAATAAGATAAAGAGACTGAATAATTCTTAAGTGATGACTACCCGAATTGCCGTTAATGAATTTAGATAAATTGGAGTGGCAATTTCCCATGCTATTTATAAATAAGATGGACCAAACAAGTCATAAATAACTGATGCCCCGATTTGTGCACATGATGTAAGATAAAGGTATAGACCGTCTTTAGATTTAGACCACCGTAAAAAGGGAGGCAAGCTCATGCCTTTGAGGGGTGGATGATTGAAAAACAAGGGGACTTGGTCCTCACTTGGGTTTTATATTTAGGCCACCGTCAAAGGGGACGAGCCCACACCTTTGAGGGGTGAATGGTCGGAGACCAAGGGGACTTGGTCCTCGCTTGGGTTTTATATTTAGGTTGCCTTCAAAAGGGGATGGGCCCACGTCTTTGAGGGGTGAATTATTGGATACCAAGGGGACTTGGTCCTTGATTGAGTTTTATATTCGGACCACCATCAAAGGAGGACGAATCCACGCCTTAAGGGGCTTAGTTGATGGGGGACTAAGGAGACTTGGTCCACGCTTGGGTTTTATAAGACATTGATATGATACCTCGTTAAAATATAAGTTGTATTGGGTTACATGGGTTGTCCAGTCACTAAAGGAACCAACATATATAATTTTAACACTTTTTCTAACCAAAAAATTGCCGCAGGTTCATTGCATTCCAAGTGTGGGGAATCTCCCTGATCGAGGCAGTACCTGATACAAATAATATAACAATTAATAATTGTAGTACTAGGAAGTGACTTCTAGGTTGTTTCCCAAGGATTATCTTTCAAGCAAAGATTCAAAAACATTATACTCACACACAGAAGGGTTTTTGTTGTTGGATGGTAGGAACATAAATCAAATTCAGAAACATTAGTTAAGCAATGTAATAAAACGGCTAAATCCCTTTGTTTCGTTAGTTCACAACTCAATCCTTTGTGTCAAAAGATTAGTTTTAGATTCCAACCATTATCTTCCTAATTTGCACAGTTGCACAACCTAAGCATTTAACTAAGTGAAATCAGAATAGCCATGGAACATTAACAATTTCACACAAACTAAGTGTTCATGCACTAGGGAGTAAATCAATTAAGCAAAGATAAACTCATAAACCAGTTTCTAACAATGGAATTAAGAAAATGATATTCAGAAATAGGATAGAGAAATCAATAATAAAGAAACCGAAAATGCATTAATTCAAAACCTCAAGAAATTGTGATACATTAACAAAGGAATTTAGTCTACAAGTTTAGCCTTCCATGGAAATGGAAGCAAAACCGAAATGAAATGAAGAAGAAGTGAAAACCGAAATGCAATGAAGAAACCCTAGCAAAGCCAAAAACAAAATTCTAAAGTGAAGGAATGTAAAGTTAGAGTGGAATTTGGGTTCCCTCTGCTCAAAAGAGTAAAACTGAAATTGGGCCCTAAACAATGGGCCCAAAACTAAAAACTGATTCACAATTAAAAATTCCTAAAATTTAAAATTCAATCTTCACTTCAACATATATCCTCCACTTCTGTAATGTGCCATTGGTGCCAAATATGATCTGAAATTGATAATAGATTTAATCAGGCCAAATAATCCCAAATTAACTCATTTTAGGAATATTAGTCCAAAAAAGTCTAAAACAGTAAACCATGTGAAACAAAGTCAATTAGGCACCAAGAAATAATAGTGTGTAATATATTGCTCACCAAATACTCCCATACTTAACCTTTTGCACTCGTGGGCGTAATCAAGAAATAAGGTTATGGTAACCAATATGCACCAAAGTGAGTCATGCAAGAAGATCACAAAATCTAGAAAATGAAACACATAAGAAAATCACATACTTCACAACGAAATCCAGGAAATGCAATGAAATGGGAAAATGAAACACACAAGAGTGAAAGAATCAAATCAAGATATCCATGAACATTATCCAATGAATTCAAGTGTGTGAAGAAACCAATCAAACCAAGAGGCGAGTCACAACAATGATAGAACCTCACAAGATATGCTCTCTAAAGTGTTTACGCTTATGTGTCTTAGCTTGCAAGTGTTTACACTCAAAGCACTTCATGAAAAAAACACAATCATAGGCTTGACAAGCCTATAACATCAACATCATAAGCACATGCACATAATGATCAAAAGGACTTTTCAAGGTTGTAATGGGGCCAAGGGCAAGGTAGGATAAATATGAGATATACTGGTAAAACCAAATGGAATAGAGGAGCAACGAAGAATAAGTAAAAAGTAAGCAAAAATCGACCCCAAAATAAGACCAAATCTCTAATTTCAATCATCTTTGACTTACTCAACCTTTTACTCACTTTTGTTTCTCTTTTTCATATTTGGTTTTTCATTTTTGTTGTTGTAAAGAACACTTATGTACACAATTGTATCAACCATTAAGACATAACTAACAATCCACAAGATTTGAAGAACAATGCACCATTTCTTACTTAATACCCATTCCCAAAACAATTCCAAAGCTCCAAAATTCCATAAGGTTAGGAAAATCATGGTTTTTCACTTATAAGCTTGTAATGAGCTAAATAACAAGGAAATAGTTAAAAAGGCTCAACGGGCCTATCAAAGGATAAATTCATTCAAGGTAGTCTTATATGGCTATGTGACTTATTCAAAAGAAATGCCTAAATCACTTGAATATGTGCATGTGAATATTAAGTATCAACAAGAAACAAGTCAAGTTCTAGAGTGCAAGTAATCAAGAGTGCAATCGCACATGAAAGAATATTACATGGTATATAGCGATCCATCCATAATTAAGGCTCAAATTCTCACAAGGGACAAGTCTATCACAATTGTTTCAACATCTTAATTCTCAAAAAGCAACTTGACACACAAAAATGCATGGATTAACACCACAAAATATCATGACTTAAACGAAAGAAAGTATGAGAGAAAATGCCAAAACCTAAGCAAAACCTAAAAATCAATGAAAAGCATGCATCAACATAAACCTATGACCTACAAAAGTCTCCCTCACACTTAAACTACACATTGTCCCAATGTAGCACAATCAGAACATCCAGACATACATACCAATCAATTGAATTTAACCAATGAGTGATCCTCCATAAATTCATCCACTAAGGAAGCATTTGTGAGGAAGGGCTTGAGTTGATGCCCATTAACCTTGAAGCTCTTTTCTATGGATTCACTTTTGATTTCTACAACACCATAAGAAAACACATTAGTAACAACAATTGGAGCAATCCACCTAGAACGAAGCTTACCACTCCTTAGTCCAAGCCTAGAGTTATACAATAACACTTTTTGGCCAACCAAAAATTCCTTTCTTGAAATCAAGTTATCATGGAATATTTTGGTCTTCTCTTTATAGAACTTAGAGTTCTCATAGGCTTCTAAGCGAATATCAACTAGTTCATTAAATTAGAGCTTTCTTTCTTCACCAACTTGATCAAGAGCCAAGTTACAAGTTTTCACAACCCAATATGCACGATTCTCTATCTCTACAGGAAGATGGCATGCTTTACCAAAGACAACCCGATAAGGGGACATCCCTATGGGTGCCTTATAAGCAGTCCTATGTGCCCAAAGAGCATAATCAAGTCTGCTGCTCTAATCCTTTATGTTAGGATGTACCATCTTCTCTAAAATCATTTTTATCTCTCTGTTTGAAATCATAACTTGCTCATTACAATGGGGGTGATAAGGTGTGGAGACTCTATGAACAACCCCATATTTCTTCTGCATAGCTTGCATGGATCTATTGCAGAAGTGAGTGCCTTGGTCACTAACAATGGCTCTATGTATGCCAAACCTGTAAAAAATGTGAGACATAAGAAAATCCATAACAACTCGAACATCATTAGTCCTAGTGGCCTTAGCTTTCACCCATTTAGAAATATAATCAATAGTAAGCAAAATATAGTAAGAGCCAAAAGAAACAGGAAAAAGGACCCATGAAATCAATGCCCCAGACATCGAACACCTCACGCATCTTTGAAGATGATGGGCCAATAAAATCTAGAGTCAATCACTTTTCGTGCTGTTCTTCGGGTACCAAGATTGCCACCCACTGTAGAAGAGTGGCAAAACTAAAAGACTAAATCAATCTCATGATATGGAATGCATCTTCTAGTAATCTGTTTAGTATATAATCTCCATAAATATGGATCATCCCAAACATAATATTTAGCATCACTCTTAAGTTTGTCATTTTGAGCTCTACATGCAAGTGGATGAAAAACAGATGCAACCAAATAATTAACAACGTTAGCAAACCAAGGGGTGGGGAAAGAAACATAAATATTCAAAAGCTGTTCATGAGGAAAATCATCTCTAATAAGCATCATATCAACAACTCCTTCAATCCTGCTAAAGTGGTTAACCACCAAATTTTGTGCTCCACTCATATCACAGATCTCTAAATCAAACTCTTGGAGCAAGAGCATCCATCTAAATAACCTTGGTTTAGAATCAAATTTCTTCAATAGGAGCATCAAAGTTGCATGGTTAGTGAAAACAACAATTCTAGAACCAAGCAAATAAGACCTAAACTTATCTACAGCAAATACAATAGCTAAAAGCTCTTTTTCAATTATGGTGTAATTGCTTGTGCAGAATCTAAAGTCCTAGAAGCATAATAAATTACCCTTGGCAGTTTGTCCACTTTTTGAGCAAGTTCAACCCCCAATGCATAATTAGAAGCATCACACATCATCTCAAAAGGGATTGTCCATTCAGGTGCCCGAATAAGTGGTGGTCAAGGCTCCCTCGGGGCAATCAAATGCCTCCCTACATCTCTCATCAAAATTAAAGACCACTTCATTTTGCAACAGGTTGGATAGTGAAGAGCCTTCTTACTAAAATATTTAATGAACATGTGATAGAAACTTGGATGACCAAGAAAAGAATGAACCTCTCGCATGCAAGAGGGATAAGGCCATTGTGAAATAACATCTATCTTGGCAGGATCTATCCCGATTCCCACATTTGAGATCACATGCCCTAAAACTATGCCTTGCTCTACCATGAAATGACATTTTTTCGTAATTCAGAACAAGGTTAGTTTCAATGCATTTATGAAGAACTCTGTCCAGACTATCCAAACATGCATCAAATGAAGATCTATAAACAGTGAAATCATCCATAAACACCTCTATGAAACTCTCTAAAAAAACAGTGAAAATGATCACCATACACTACTGAAATGTACTAGGGGCGTTGCATAGGCCAAAAGGCATCCTCCTATAGGCAAAAGTGTCAAAGGGGCAGGTGAATGTGGTTTTCTCCTAATCCTCAGGAGCAATATGAATCTGAAAGTACCCATAAAAACCATCAAGAAAACAATAATGAGATTTACATGTTAAGCGCTCAAGCATCTAATCAATAAATGGCAAGGGAAAGTGATCCTTTCTTGTTCCTATAATCAATGCAGACTCTCCAACTGTTATGCATTCTCGTAGGAATCAACTCATCCCTCTCATTTGTCACTACTGTAATTCATGTCTTCTTTGGAACCACCTAAACTGGGCTCACCCAATGACTATCAGAAATTGGATATATAATCTCAGCTTGTAGAAGCTTTGTGACCTCTTTCTTCATAACCTCATGGATGGGTGGATTAAGTGTCCTTTGTGGTTGTTTCGCTGATTTAGCTCCATCTTCCAAGAGTATCCTATGCATGTGCATGGATGGGCTACTACCAAGAATATCAGCTAAGGTCCAACCAATTGTCTTCTTGTGCTTCTTCAACGCTTGCAACAACTTCTCCTCTTGGTCAGCATCAAGGGAGGTGGAAACAATAACAAGAAGCTTCTCATCATCCTCTAAGTAAGCATACTTGAGAATTTCAGGCAAAGGTTTAAGCTCCAATATAGGTGTTTGTAAAACATATGGAACCAAAGTAGCAGACATAGATTATGCAGCCTGCAGTTGAATATGTAAAGAATTACATAAGTTATTGTATGATGTCTACAACAATTGGGTTAGTGCAATCTGATTCTACAACATTTGGATCAACAAAATTATGCAGAAACTCATCATTACAAGAATTACACGTTTCAGAATCAGTGCATGTATGACACGTGTATGAGTCTATCAATGACATAGAATCAAAATCATTAAGAAAATCAGAGATATGCTCATTAGTTAACTGATCAAGTAAATCAATATGAAACTCATAATGGTCCTCAGATGGATGCTTCATAGCATCAAAAATATTGAAACGGACCATAATATCACCAAACTGAAAGTGTGTATGTCAAGTGGAACACTTTGGAAAGCTCTCTTTATATGTCATGGTTTTGATGAGGACAACTTGTGCTAATAAGAGCTTGAAGATCACCAACAAATCAACGTGCTTAAGTCTTTGATTGGTACTAGGCTTAGACTAGAAACTAGTTTAAGTTGAGTCTAAGGCTTAGGTCACCTAATACATGTCTCATATGCACTAATATTTTAAATCATTTCATCATTGAGATATGTCATTCATAATATGTTCATGCATCACATAAATACATGTATATGTGCATTCTAGGCATAAACTAAGTGTTAAACATGTATGAATTAAGTGCATAACGTATTTGAGTTTTTGTATTTAAAAATACATATGAAAATATGCTGTTAATCGATTAAGGCATACGTTAATCGATTAATCTAACTGTTTGAAAAGTTGTTGAAACTGAAAAGCTTGGAAAACAGAATCAGTTACGTTTTTGAACAACGTTAATCGATTAACCAAGGCTTTAATCGATTAACTGGGCTTCAGAACTGATTCTTTATAAACTGCGTTTTCAGAACTGATCTCATAACTTGCATGTTGCATTTCTTAGAGAGTTAGAGCATATTTCGTGATATTTGTTGCATCTAGTTGATAGTGCATTTGTGAGTTTAGAAAGAAGAGAATTCTATGCTTTAGGATTGAGTGGCATTTCATGATATATTTCTCATCATTTCATCTCACATGTTCATGCATATTATTGATGCTTTTTGTGAAGTTTTTACATTCTGTAACTTCTGTTTTGAAACTAATACATTGTCATATTGCATGAGTTTGTATTAGGTGTTTTAGAGTAAAGCCTTAATTGTCATATATGACCTTTATAATTGCTTAAGTTTACTCTAGAATTTTGTTGTGAAAAATTGTTGTAACATTGGGAATCTCGAGGTATCGTATCACCTAAGAGATTGTGTTGTATCTTCATATTGCTTAGAGTTGTAGATAAGGAAAGAACAGAGGTTCTTGGCTGGGGCTACGACGAAAGAAAGGTTTTCTTTATCGGTAGGAAGGGAGTCAAACCATAGAATAAGGTTCTTTATTTTCTTGTGAATGTCTAAGTTGTTGTAATTGGATGATGTGCATGTAAAAACATTGATTCAATTATAGTGAAGAAAATCTCCCAAATCAGCCGGGAGGCCTGGATGTAGTTTGCAGTGGACAAGCAAACGAACCAGGATAAAAATCGTGTTGCAGGATTTTTCTTTCTCTATCTCTTTATTGCATTTAATCGGTTAATTTGTATAGTAGAATTAA
>NW_017727835.1:54492-54932 GCF_001865875.1 Lupinus angustifolius | reverse complement strand
TGTAACTGCTCTACTAATAATTTATGTCAAAAACCTGTCTGTGAGACTTGCGAGACTTTGCAAGAAGACAATCTTAAACTAACAGAAAAACTCACACGTCTCACAAATAGTAAACAACAATTAGACACCTTGCTTAATCAAACAAGAAACGTTGGTGATCGTACTGGTCTAGGTTATACTCGCTCTACTAAAAATAAAAAGCCATATAGAAAACCTGTAGCTAACACTAAGAATAAACATCATCAGCATTCTCCTACATGTTTTTATTGTAATACATACGGTCATACTTCTCATTCATGTTATATTAGAAAGTATGGTATACCTAGCGGAGTTTATGTATGGATAAAGAAGGGAGATGACTCCCTAATCACTAATAGAAAAGGACCCAACATAAATTGGGTACCTGAGAAAAGCAAGTGATCTGTTTTGCAGGTATGTCT
>NW_017727835.1:53849-54392 GCF_001865875.1 Lupinus angustifolius | reverse complement strand
CATCACCTAAAGAATCACATTATGTAACTGTTAAAAGAATCATGAGATATTTAAAAGGAACAACTAACATGGGATTATGGTAACCTCGGGATGTCGCACTATCCTTGGTGGATTATTCCGATTCCGATTTCGCCGGATGTAAATTGGATCGGAAAAGCACTAGTGGTACTTGTCACTTGTTGGGCAGTTCACTAGTAGCTTGGCACAGTAAAAAGCAAGCCTATGTTGCTTTGTCCACCGCCGAAGCGAAATACATTGCCGCTGGTGTGTGTTGCGCTCAAATCCTTTGGATGAAGCAGCAACTTAAGGACTTTGGTCTTAAACTTGAAAAGATCCATGTTAAATGCGATAATACAAGTGCCGTAAACCTATCCAAGAATCCCGTTTTGCATTCTAGAACAAAGCATATAGAAATTAGACATCATTTTTTGCGTGATCATGTACAAAAAGGTGACTGCGTTCTTGAATTTGTGGAAACATCTAAATAGTTAGCAGATATTTTCACCAAGCCCCTTCCCAGGGACACTTTCTATGTTCTAAGGA
>NW_017727835.1:53516-53749 GCF_001865875.1 Lupinus angustifolius | reverse complement strand
CCTCATCCTAACCCTCTCAAACCATCAAGAAATCGCACCTTGTCATCCTCATTCCACCACGTTCCCAATTTTCCACCAAATCAAACCCTAGGTTAAGTTTTCCCAAATCCTTCTCTGCTCGTTCAACATCAATTCGGGTTCAACAATTACAATGGAGCAAGGTCGCACAAAAAGGGTCAAGACTACAGCTAACCGTGTACGAAGAATGGAAGCCGGTTCACCTTCCACTCGGG
>NW_017727835.1:52515-53416 GCF_001865875.1 Lupinus angustifolius | reverse complement strand
GCATGATATGGAGGCTCAGGGAGCCGTTCAATTTTTGGAACTAAAGGGACAAGTTTACCCTGCTCTAGTTAGGGAATTTTATGCGAATTTTAGATATAAGGATGGAAAGTACTGGTCTATGATTTCTGGTAACTTGTTTGAGCTTAATGATGATCTGTTTATGAATGTTGGCGGGTTATCATCTTCTGGTTATGGTATAGGGGATTGTTCCTGGGTTAAGGACAACTTTGATCCTGTTGAGGTCTATAAGTCATTCCTTCGAGGCCCTCATTTGTATATTCAGGGTCAACTGACCAAAGCTGGGTCTTTATCTGTTGAGAACAGGCTGTTGCATTATGTTACTGCTTACATTCTGGTACAAAGGAACACAAATCACGCACAGCCTACTGTGAATGTTTTGCGTTTCATGTATGCTGTAAAGAATAATGTAATGATCAACTGGCCTGAGGAGATTTTAAAAATCATGAACAGTGTGTCGTTGTCTCAGTCAAAGCTGCTTCCCTACAGTATTTTCATTTCACGCATTGTGGATTATCTGCACATTGATATTTCTGACACCATCATTGTTGAGTACACCGACAAGGATCATCTGGTTGGTGAAAGCCTCATTCATAAAATGAGTATATACAAGTATGATACTACTTGGCAATATCAGGAGGACTATACTACTTTTGATCTAGGTTTGTCCGATGATGATAATCTGGGTGGCATGGGTGATCAGAATGCTACAACTCAGGGGGAGCCTTCTAGAACAGCACTGCTTTTGGTTTAGCTCAGATGGAAGCCATGGAGCAATGGCTCAACAACCGTATAGATCTTCACTTCCAAGGGTTGAAAGATTCTTATTTTGCAGGCATGGAACAGTATGAAGAGCGTCAGACTGCCTATACAGACAAAAAAT
>NW_017727835.1:52082-52415 GCF_001865875.1 Lupinus angustifolius | reverse complement strand
CTCCGCCTCAACCATAGTTTAGAAGACTTTAGACCTAGGCCATCTTACCCTTAGGTTTACTTCTTCTTTATGGCACTTTCTGGATTTAGTTGTTGTTTCTGTTTTCAGGACTTATTTGTGTCTTCTTATTTGTCCTTGATTGACTCATTATGGTTTGTAACAGTTCTTGACTTCTTTGACTCTTTATGCTATGCCATTATTTTGTTTTGTTTTAATTATGTCGAATATTCTATTTGAGTTCGTGAATGGTTCTTGATCATATGATATTTTATGTTGATAACATTGCTTACTATTTGATTAAATCTTGTATGTCGTTCTCTTCTCCTATTGGCT
>NW_017727835.1:47012-51982 GCF_001865875.1 Lupinus angustifolius | reverse complement strand
GTATGCCATTCTCTTTACCTATTGGCTATTTCTTTTGTCTAATCAAGCGCATTTGTTCAATTTACCGAAAAATAAAACAGGTTAAATTGTTAAATCCCAAATTAATTCATTAACTTTGTTTTATGCTTAACTCATATCTCTGCCTCATATTTTTGACCTGGGTTATCTTTTTGATAATGTCAAAAGGGGGAGAAAGGTTGTTTTGTTGTTTTTGATTGTGCAGGTTGATCGTAATAACAACTTCCGAAATATTTGCGCATGATATCAATCATGCCAACACAATCTTCAAGCTATTACAAATGATGTAATGTTTGTAGTGTTTGTCATCATCAAAAAGGGGGAGATTGAAAGTGTGCATGTCAAGAGGAACACTTTAGAAAGCTCTCTTTATATGTCATTGTTTTGATGAGGACAACTTGTGCTAATAAGAGCTTGAAGATCACCAACAAATCAACGTGCTTAAGTCTTTGATTGGTACTAGGCTTAGACTAGAAACTAGTTTAAGTTGAGTCTAAGGCTTACGTCACCTAATACATGTCTTATATGCATTAATCTTTTAAATCATTGAGATATGTCATTCATAATATGTTCATGCATCACATAAATACACGTATCTATGCATTCTAGGCATAAACTAAGTGTTAAACATGTATGAATTAAGTTCATAACGTATTTGAGTTTTTGTATTTAAAATTACACATGAAAATATCAGACTTCCGAGATATTCTGCAATGTCCCATATAGCTTGAGAAGGCAACTTATGGAGGACTTATCAGACTTATCACATTCTCCGGGTTGATCATAGTTTGAGAAGGCAACTTATCAGACTTCCGAGAGTGTAATGTGTTCAATGATGTAGCCACCCGTCCCATATAGCTGGTCAAATTCTAAATGGAGGACTCTTGTCTCTAAATGGAAGCTCTAGTCTCTTGCTGGAATTGCATATTCTGCAATGTCATCTGCTTCACCAATTCTTCCAATGAAGGTTCATTATGTGTAGGAGCATGATTACTAGTCACTTGTTGTTGCCTCAACTGTTGCATTTGAGGAGGCACATATGGTCTATTTTGTGCAGTTTTATTATTCTGAATTGGTGGTCTTGGATGAGGTAGTGAAGGATCAGATCATCCAAGATTCGGATGATTCCTCCAACCAGGATTGTATCTCTTTGACGAAGGATGATAATTTTGTTGCTGTTATTGAGGTATGCTTTTGTAAATATTTGCAGCATAGGCCTCAAGATGGTCACAAGTTTTGGGCTCCAAAAGAGAAGGGAAAACACTAGCATAATGGTCAATTGAGGTGTAAATGCCACAAGCTCGTGCTGCAAGTGCAGGTTTCTACTGATTCATGGTAAGTTGAGTGACCAAGATGACAAGGGAGTCAAAAAATTTCTCAAGTTTAACTTGCGTCACTGCATCTGTCCCAACATCATGGACACCTCTGACCATTATAGCATCACTACTCCTTTCACTGAATTGTTGAGAGTTGGAAGACATCTTCTCAATCAATCCTCTAGCCTCTAAAGAGGTCATATTTCCAAGTGCAGTACCATTAGCAGCATCAATGATATTTCTCTTCATGTTGCTCATACCCTCATACAAATATTGGAGGACGAGTTGTTCAGAGATTTGATGATGGGGGCAACTTGCACGTTACCTCTTGAATCTCTTCCAATATTCATATAAACCTTCTACATGTAGTTGTTTAATTCCTGAAATGTATTTTCTGATTGTAGTGGTTTTGGAGGCAGTAACGAATTTTTCCAGGAAGATTCACTTCAGGTCATCCCAGCTAGTAATGGAACCAGGGGCCAAGTAATACAACCATTCTTCTACACGACCCTCAACTGAATGTGGGAATGCCTTCAAACATATGTGATCCTCATGGAAATCACAAGGTTTCACGATGGAACATACATTGTGGAACTCCTTAAGATGCATATGAGGACATTCACCTGCAAGTCCATGAAACTTAGGCAACAAATGAATTATTCATGTTTTGAGCACATATGGCACATCGTCATTGGGATACTGTATACATAAGCTTTCGTATGTGAAATCAGGTGCGACCAGTTCCCTTAATGTCCTCTCACGTGGGATTGAAGGTAGTTCAGCCATATTTTCAGAGTATGCAACAGAATGCACAGAAACAACAGAATCAATATCATTATCAGCTAGATTAACACTATGATGAAAAGGCTCACTATCTAAATTTAAATTCCTAACTTGTCTAACCAACCTATGAAATTTTCTATCAATTTCAGGATTTATTGGATGAAAAGAGTCAGGAATTTCCCTAGTCATGCACTAAATGCAACAGTAACAACCATGTAGGCACTAAGTGAAATGCATGTCAAATTTCAGTGATCAACCAAAACTTTGCATCAATAAAATCCTAATACCATAAGAAATATCCACAAAAATTTTGAACACAAAACTCAAAACCTAACTAATTTAACTAAATACAACAAAATCAAGACAATTGGAAAATAAAACTTGTAAAATAAGAAAGAAATAGTAAAAAGACTCTTTTTTGGATTTTCAAGGTGTGTTCTACAGACGTAGTGTGTAAAGAATGAATCCTTGAATGTTTCTACCATAAATGCATATATAATATGTCCAATTCTGATTAACGGTTCAAAATTTATGTCCAAAATAGAAAATCAACAGCAAAATTAGTCACTATTTGTTTGTATCTCACAACCAGTATCAAGGTGTCTGACTATGATGTCAAGTATTCAATATATGATGAAAGAAGTGTGGAAACAAAGTTTCATGCAAAAGTTCCAACCACAACTATATCAACCAATAGGCAAATGGCTAAATAAGACAACACACAGTGAACAAACAAACAATTTTTGAAAATTCTTATTATAAGACACACACTAAAATATACTAAGAACCTTTGACAAGAACCGATAATTCCTGGCAACGGCACCAAATTTGATCGAGGCCATACTTGATGCAAATAATATAACAATTAATAATTGTAGTACTAGGAAGTGACTCCTAGGAAGTGACTCCTAGGTCGGTTCCCAAGGATTATCTTTCAAGAAAAGATTCAAACACCTTATACTCACACATACACAAGGGGGGATTTTTTTGTTGGATGGTATGAACATAAATCAAATTCAGAAACAGTAGTTAAGCAATGTAATAAAATAGCTAAATCCCTTTGGTTCGTTTGTTTACAACTTAATCCTCGATTTTAAAAGATTAATTTCAGATTCCAACCATTATCTTCCCTTTAGTTTATTTGCTCACAATGGAATTAAACAAACCGTATTCAGAAATAGGATAGAGAAATCCATAGTAAAGAAATCGAAAATGCATTAATACAAAACCTCAAGAGTTGTGATACATTACCAAAGGAATTTAGTCAACAAGTTTAGCTTTCCATGGAAATGGAAGAAAAACCAAAATGAAATGAAGAAGTGAAAACCGAAATAAAATGAAGAAACCCTAACAGAGCCAAAAACGAAATTCTAAAGTGAGGGAATGTAAAGTTAGAGTGGAATTCGGGTTCCCTATCCTCAAAAGAGTAAAACCGAAATTAGGTCGTGAACATTGGGCCCAAAACTAAAAACGAATTCACAATTAAAAATTCCAAAAATTAAAAATACAATCTTCACTTCAACACATATCCTCTACTTTTGTAATGCCCAAAATGTCCTTAGTGCCAAATATGATCTGGAAATGGTAATAGATTTAATTACGCCAAATAATCCCAAATAAACTCATTTAAGGAATATTAGTCCAATAAAGTCTAAAACACTAAACCATGTGAAACAAAGCCAATTAGGCACCAAGAATCTTCAATCAGGACAAATTAAGGTTATGAATAGTGTATAATATATTGCTCATCACTCCCTTCCTAACAAGTCTTCTAGTTTGTAGGCCCCTTTACCAACTTTGTTTGTTACCCGGTAAAGTCCTTCCGAGTTTGGTGCTTGCTTCCCTTTGGCTCAGCCGATGTCTGCTCTTCGAAGGACCAGACTGCCAGCTTCAAAGTCTATGGGGACTACAGAAGCGTTATATTTAAAGGTGGTTCGTCTTTGACGGTGGTTTCTCAGATCTAGGCATGGTCCCCTTTTTCTTCTTTCCAGTCTAGATTGTGCCTTAAGATAGTTGAGTTGGTGGCTTCATCAAATTGCAACATACGCCAAGTGGTCTCGCCGATTTCCACCGGGATCATTGCCTCAACCCCATAGGTGAGGTTGAATGGTGACTTCCCGATGATAGTGTGAGGAGTTGTATGATAGGCCCAAATGACGTGATGTAGTTGTTCGGGACATGTTCCTTTTGCCTCCTCCAACTTCTTCTTTATTCCTCTTAAGACGACCTTCTTAGTAGCCACTATGTTCCCATTAGTCTGAGGATGCTCTGAAAGTGCGCATGTCAAGATAGCACTTTGGAAAGCTCTCTCTATGTGTATAGTTTTGATGAGGACAACTTGTGATTATGAAAGCTTGAAGATCATCAACAAATCAGCATGCTTAAGTCTCTAGATTGGTATTAGACTTAGACTAATAGTTAGTTTAGGTTGAGTCTAAGGCTTAGGTAAACTCTATACATGTCTCATATGCATAAAACTTTAAATCATTTTAAGTTTTGAGATATGTCATTTATAATATGTTCATGCATCATATAAATACATGTAATATGTGCATCCTAGGCATAAACTTAGTATTGAACATGTATAAATTAAGTGCATAACGTATTTGAGTTTTATAAATTGAAAATTCACTTAGAAATATGTTGTTAATCGATTAAGGCATGATTTAATCGATTAAAATAAGTTTTTGAAAAGTTGTTGAAATTGAAAACTTGAAAAACAGAATCAGTTATGATTTTAAACCGCGTTAATCGATTAACCAAGGTTTTAATCGATTAACTGGGCTGTAGAACTGATTCTTTATAAACAGCGTTTGCAGAACTGAAGTCATAACTTGCATGTTGTATTTTTTA
>NW_017727835.1:46356-46912 GCF_001865875.1 Lupinus angustifolius | reverse complement strand
ATTATGTTAATCGATTAATCTGGGGTTATTTCAGCATTAATTGTTATTTTCGAAAAGCGGATACTCTGACCGCTACACCTATTCAACCCCCCCTTCTAGGTGTACTTTAGCCACTGATACCTAACAAGTGGTATCAGAGCTAGTACGAAGTGCTAGCTCAACCGCGTATTCGTGATCCTAAGGGAAATAAAATGGATTCTACAAACCCGGTTGGTGGTGATGGTTCATCCATTAACCGACCACCTATATTCAGTGGTGAAGGGTATGCCTACTGGAAAGTCCGCATGCAAATTTTTATCGAAGCCATTGACTCGGATATTTGGGAATCCTTAGTCAACGACCCCTTCGTTCCATAGCATTTAGTGGACAATGAACCCAAAGACAAGCCTAAAAGTCTATGGACCGATGATGAGCGCAAGAGGGTCCAGTATAACCTCCGCGCAAAAAACATCATCATATCGGCCCAATCCTATGATGAGTTCTTTAGGGTCTCGCAGTGCCAAAATGCAAAAGAAATGTGGGACACTTTACAAGTGACTCACGAAGGCACCAGCGA
>NW_017727835.1:45979-46256 GCF_001865875.1 Lupinus angustifolius | reverse complement strand
AATGGAAAGCGAGCTTTAGGAAAATTTGATTCAAAAGCTGATGAAGGAATATTTTTGGGGTACTCGATACATAGCAAAGCCTTTAGAGTCTTTAATAAATAGTTAATGCAAGTAGAAGAGTCTATCCATGTACAATTTGATGAATATTCTCCAAAAGAGAAGAGAAAGGTCGTGTCTGATGATGTTGCAGGTGCTTTAGAAGAAGCATACTCAAAAGATGTGGATAATGAAAAAGCAACCAATGAAGAATGTCAGACCAGGTCTCAGGAGCTTTCAA
>NW_017727835.1:45679-45879 GCF_001865875.1 Lupinus angustifolius | reverse complement strand
CGTAACAATGTTTGGGACTTGGTCCCTAAACCTAAAGATCATCCCGTGGTTGGTACCCGATGGGTCTTTAGAAACAAACTTGATGAATCAGGCTCAATCATTCGAAATAAGGCACGCTTGGTGGCCAAATGCTACAACCAAGAGGAAGGTATCGATTACGATGAAACCTATGCCCCTATAGCCAGATAGAGGCCATCAGG
>NW_017727835.1:45213-45579 GCF_001865875.1 Lupinus angustifolius | reverse complement strand
CATTCAAGAAGAAGTTTATGTTGACCAACCGCCTGATTTTGAAAATTTTAAATATCTAAACCACGTTTATAAACTTAAAAAGGCACTATATGGTCTGAAGCAAGCTCCTAGAGCTTGGTATGATAGACTAAGTACCTTTCTTTTGGAAAAAGGGTTCGAAAGAGGCTTGGTTGACACAACGCTTTTTATTCGAAAATCAGAAAATCGTGTATTACTTGTACAAATCTATGTGGATGTCATAATATTTGGATCTACTAATGATACTCTATGTAAAGAATTTTCTGAGATGATGCAGGGAGAGTTCGAAATGTCTATGATGGGAGAACTCACATTCGTTCTAGGACTTCAAATAAAGCAGCTAGAAAG
>NW_017727835.1:44187-45113 GCF_001865875.1 Lupinus angustifolius | reverse complement strand
TTGCCTAATCCTTCTCTGCACAGTCCAACATCAATTCGGGTTCTACATTAAAATGGAGCAAGCTCGCGCAAAAAGATTCAAAACTCCCGCAAATCATGGACGAAGACCGGAAGCTGGGTCATCCTCCACTCGGGACCGCGGTGACCCTTATTATTCGCTCATTCTGCAAGAGACCCGTTTGGCGAAGTTTCTAGGACGCAAACCCACGTATGTAAGGTATGTCGACTTAACCTGGATGGCGGAACAGAATTTCAGCTTTCTGCATGATATGGAGGCTTAGGGAGCCGTTAAATTTCTGGAATTAAAGGGACAAGTTTACCCTGCTCTAGTTAGGGAATTTTATGCAAATTTCAGATATAAGGATGGTAAATACTGGTCTATGATTTCTGGTAAACTGTTTGAGATTAGTGATGAACTGTTTATGAATGTTGGTGGGTTATCATCTTCGGGTTATGGAATAGGAGACTGCTTAAGGATAACTTTGATCCTACTGAGGTTTATCAGTCATTTCTTAGAGGTCCTCATTTGTATATTACGAGTCAACTGACCAAGGCTGGGTCATTATCTGTTGAGAACAGGCTGTTACATTATATCATTGCTTATATTCTGGTATAGAGGAACACAAATCATGCACATCCCACTTTGAATGATTTGCATTTCATGTACGTTGTTAAGCATAATGTAATGATTAATTGGCCTGAGGAAATATTGAAGATTATGAACAGTGTGTCTCAGTCTCAGTCGAAGCTGCTTCCCTACAGTATATTCATTTCACGCATTGTGGATTATCTGCATATAGATGTTTCTAATACCATCATTGTTGAGTATACTGACAAGGATCATCTGGTTGGTGAGAGTCTCATTCATAAAATGGGTATATACAAGTATGGTACTACTTGGCAATACCAGGAGGACTACACTACTAT
>NW_017727835.1:43645-44087 GCF_001865875.1 Lupinus angustifolius | reverse complement strand
AGCAAAGGCTCAACAACCGCATGGATCTTCATTTTCAAGGGTTGAAGGACTCATACTTTGCAGGTATGGAACAATATGAAGAGCGTTAAATTTCCTATTCAGACAACCAATATCAGTCGGTGAAAAATCTGATTCAATCCACAGCCGAAGCTCAAAATGCCTTTATTCGATCTACTGCTGAAGCTCAGAATGCATTATTTTGTTCTGAATTTCAGAAGTTGTCTGTGCTGATCAGGGGTGACCAGAACATTGTTATTCCTGATGATGAGATTGATCCTCCTCCACCTCAACCATAGTATAGAAGACTTTAGACCTAGGACATCTTACCCTTGGGTTTATTTCTTCGTTATTGCACTTTATGGATTCAGTTCTTGTTACTATTTCCAGACCTATTTGTGCTCCTTTTTTTTTTATTTTGTCTCTGCTTGACATATTATGGTTT
>NW_017727835.1:24009-43545 GCF_001865875.1 Lupinus angustifolius | reverse complement strand
ATTGCTTTAATCATTTACGTTGTATAGTTGTTTTAATTGCTATATTCTGTTTCCATACTATACTGGTGTAATTCTGATTTTTTGTAAGCTCTGTACATTCGTTTAAATCTCGGTTAATTGTTGTGCAAGAAACTGAATCTGTTTGTAATTTCTGAGCTGCTTTAATCGATTAAAGTAATTGTGTTAATCGATTATTTGTGTTCTGTTAATCGATTAATCTGGGGTTAATTTTGAATAATTTGTTGTTTTCGAAAAAGCGGATACTATGACCGCTACACCTATTCAACCCCCCCCTTCTAGGTGTATTTTAGCCACTGATACCTAACATGCTCAACTGAAGTAAAATGTTGCTTGATGTGCATGTATGACAATAGCGACCAGTACCCCGAACCAAGTGATAATGTTTCTGCAAGTAATCTTCTAGATGTTGGCTGAAGTGATGGTGGATAAGGCTTCCGCTTCGATCAATTTAGTGATATAGTCCACCGCCACTATCAGGAACTTTAGTTGCCCGAATATCGGTGAGAAGGGCCCCAAAATATCCATGCTTCATCTGTAGAACGACCAAGGAGTCATTGTGGTCGTCAACTCTTCAGATGGGGTGTTGTGATGTTCGGGAAACAACTAGCAAGGTACACACTTCTTGTTAAGCATGGAAGCGTCCTTTTCTATGGTCGGCAAGTATTATCCTTGATAAGTGTCAAAAATACCTAATTTTCATATACTTTTCATGGCACTTATCCTTGGATAAATTGAGAAAACCAACTGAATTCAACATTTTTTGGATAAAATATCACAATCTTGTATATTTCTTTCGTACTGTATTTTGTAGGATTTACGTAGAAAAGAGAAGAATTTGTCAAAGGCAAACAAAGTGCTCAAAATAGGTCCAAAATGCTCAACACATAAGCATGACTCATCAAAATTTGGCCTATGTGGAGTCAACATGAAGCTGCTTACTAAGCAGCTTAGCTTGGACCAAACCCACGCGCAGCGTGACTTGGATACCAACCTCGAACGGCCAGACCAAAATTACACGGTCAGAACCAACCTGACACTGTCAGAACACAAGTCTAGCACAAGCCAACCTTCTCAAACAGACAGCTTAGCGGAGCACCTGGACCGCCCAGCGTGGAACCACATTTCATATTTATGTGTCATTAATCAAATAATTGTGCATAAACTTATTTTTGTTTTGTACAAATTATTTCCTTTTTACTTTGTACAGAAATGTGGATTATTAAATATGTATATTCTTAATTCTCTAAATTCTTCTTGGAAAATAGAGAGAATAATTTCTTTTGTGCATGAGCAGGAATAAACAACTTGAATTTTCTCTTGACCCTGAAATAGAGAAAACCCTCAAGAAGCAAAAAAGAGCACGAAAGAAAGCAAATAAAGCAAAAACTACTTTCCAAGAAAAAAGAGCAGAAATGGTAGATAATAATGAGTCCAGGGCAGAAAACAAGGAAGCATAGGAGGTTTTGTCAGTTTCAATCCCAGAAATATGATAAGAACCGGGAGACCTTTTGGCTCTCAAAGGGCAGTTGAAATGAAAACAGGGTTGGTACAGTTCATGTACGCAAACCCCTTCGCTGGATTAGACCATGAGGATCCGTACAACCACCTCACGAAATTTTATGAGTTGCTCGGTACCGCTGGGATCTCTGAGTCTGAAGAAGAAACCATCTTTCTAAGGATTTTTCCGTAAACTTTAATCGGAAAAGCTAAACAATGGTTCCTTGATCTCCCGTAGCATATGCAAAACAACTGGAATATGGTGGAGGAAAAATTTATGCCAAGATATTTTCCGCCAAAAGAAATTCATGGATTTAAAAACTGCAATCTCCACCTTTGTCCAACCTTCTGGGGAAAGCCTATGCGAAGCATGAGATTCGATTTAAATCTATGCTCAGGAAATGCCCAAACCATGGATTTGACGTGCAAACTCAGATTCATATTTTTATTAATGGACTTCAGCAGCAGCATAAATGGATACTAAATGCTACTGTAGGCGGACAATTGATGACCAAACCTCCACAAGAAGCCATTGATATTATAGAATCCATGGCTTTAAATGATCAGAAAAGTCAACATCAGCGAAGGCCACCACCTAGACAAAGTGGAATGCTTGAGCTAAACCCAGTCGATGTTGTTTTGGCTCAACACAAATTGCTTCAACAACAGTTAGAAGAGGTGACCCAAAAGCTTAATGATTTACCAAAACAATTGTGGGAAAATTCAAAGAAGTAGATTTTTAGGTGTGACAACTAGAATGAGGACCATGATACCAATGTCTACCAGAATGAGGAGGTAAATTTTGTTGGGAATCCTCCAAGGCAAAATTTTCAAGGTAATTACCCTCAAGGGGGTAATAATCATTTTCAAAGGAATCAACCTTAGAAACAAGATCCTCCTCAAAGACAAAACTTCTACCCTCGAAATAATCAATATCAGCATCCAACTCAGGACAAAAGTATCAAACTGGAGGATACTCTGAACCAGTTTATGCAAATGACCATGGCTAATCAGAAAAACACTGATGCTTCTCTTAGGAATATGGAAATTCAGATTGGCCAGTTGGCCAAACAAATAGCTGAAAATGAAAAATCAACATTTTCAGCTAACACAAAAATAAATCCTAGAGAACATAGGCATGCAGTCCTGAGAAGTGAATCCGGACCATCGGGGCAGTAGAAGTGTTGATCAATGTCAAGCTAATGACATTAAAGAAGCGCTTGTTGGGAGGCAACCCAGTATATTTTGAGATAAAATATTATAATAATTCCCTTTTCTACATTTTATCCTTTTTCTAAATTTTGTGTTTAAAAGTAAAAATTATATTTTTAGGGATCAAAAATTGGAAAATAATCTTTTGAATAAGAGAAAAATTTATTTTCAAAAATGGGGTATTTGCCCAATTGTGCAAAATTCAGAAATAAAAAAGGGGCTCAAAATATAGTCAAAGTCTTGGTCAAAACTCATTACTCGGTCAAGCCTAGACCATTAATTCCAGAAACATGACAACTCCCTGAGCTTGCATACCTTGCGGAAATTCAAAATTTTGTTCCGCCATCCAGGTTAGATCAGCATACCTTATGTAGGTTGGTTTCCTTCCCTGAAAATTTGACAACCGAGTCTCCTGAGGTATGAGAGAGTAGTAGGGATCTCCACGGTCATGCCTCACACTCGGATTCAAAGATGAAGCAGTAGGAGGCCTACGAGTGCGTTGAGCAGTTGTCTTGAACCTCTTCGAACGTTCTTTTTCCATTTTTGAGTGAAAATCGTGAGTGTATGAGAGGAGAAGAAGGATAAGGGAGGGAACCTAAGCTTAGGGTTTGGAATTGGGAATTGGGTTTCATGGAAGATTTGAGAGAAAATGGGATAGAATGAGGTGCAATATGGGTATAGGTGAGGTTTAATTCTTCTCTTAAGCTAAGAATATGAATTTTGCTGTTGCTTCTGAGATTTAGAGAGAAAAAGGGGAGAGAATTTGAAAAAATGGCAAATAAATTAGAAACAGTAGCATTTTTGCCATTGTTTGCTCAAATCCTGAAAATAAAATGTTTGTTACTGGAACTTATTTTAATCGATTAAGAATTATTGTAAATCGATTAACTGCCATCAGATTTGTAGAAACAAGAGGTTTTTGGGTTTTAAAAGCATGAAAAGATTTCTAACATATATCAAGCAAATTTTTAATCAAAATCACATACATATAGAATTTATTATGCTAGATCATGAGTTATATTAGCAATATAATGTACTCAACAAATATTCATTTTGAAGCATATAAGACATTTAACATGCAAAGTACATAATAAAGTTTTAGACAATTTTAATCAAGATAATTTTCTTCAAGGATTCTAAGTTCTCTTCGAAGAACATAGAAAGTATCTCGTGAGAGGGGCTTGGTGAAAATATCAGCCAATTACTTAGTAGTTTCAACAAATTCATGCACACAATCGCCTTTTTGTACATGGTCATGCAAGAAATAATGTCTAATTTCTATATGTTTGGTTATCGAATGCAAAACGAGATTCTTGGATAGGTTTATGGAAATTGTATTATCACATTTTATAGGGATCTTTTCTAGATTAGGTCCAAAGTCCTTAAGTTTCTACTTCATCTACAGGATTTGAGCGTAACACACATCGACAACAATGTATTCATCTTCGGCAATGGGCAAAGCAACACAAGCTTTCTTTTTACTGTGCCATGCAACTAAGGAAGTGCCTAGTAAGTGACAGGTCCCACTAGTGCTCTTCCGATCCAACTTACATCCCACAAAATCGGAATCG
The DNA here is from genome assembly GCF_001865875.1 of Lupinus angustifolius. Classification (NCBI taxonomy): domain Eukaryota; kingdom Viridiplantae; phylum Streptophyta; class Magnoliopsida; order Fabales; family Fabaceae; genus Lupinus; species Lupinus angustifolius. Next base: position 39,244 of record NW_017727835.1, on the reverse strand, counting down.
GAGTATCCTACCAAGGATAATGAGACATCCCTATGATACCATAATCTCATATTAGTTGTTCCTTTTAAATATCTCATGATGCGATTAACAACAGTATAATGTGAATCTTTAGACAATACTTGAAATCTAGCACACATACAAACACTAAACATAATATCGGGGCGGCTCGCAGTTAAAAATAATAATGAGCCGATAATCTCTCTAAACTTGGTTACCTCGATTGCTTTTCCTTTTTCATCTTTGTCTAGATAGCAAGCGAATGCCATAGGTGTTGAAGCTTCTTTACATTTTCCATGTCGAAATTTTTCAGTAACTCCTTGCAGTATTTCGATTGATGAATGAAGATGTCACTTTCCATTTGTTTGATTTGTAGCCCAAGGAAGAAGGCCAGCTCATCCATCATCAACATCTCAAATTCTCCCTGCATCATCTCAAAAAATTCTTTACAAAGAATGTCATTAGTAGATCTGAAAATTATATCATCAACATATATTTGAACTAATAATACATGATCATCTAATCAGCGGATAACGAGGGTAATATCAACCATACCCCTCATGAACCTTTTTTCCAAATGGAAAGAGCTCAATCTATCATACCAAGCTCTAGGAGCTTATTTCAGGCCATAAAGGGCCTTCTTGAGCTTATATGCATGGTTCAAATATCTAATTTTTTCAAAGCTAGGAGGTTGATCAACATAAACCTCCTCTTGAATATAGTCATTCAAGAAGGCGCTCCTGACATCCATTTGAAAGAGCTTACAGTTCATAATCGATGCAAAGGATAGAAGCATCCTAATGGCTTCTAATCTGCTACAGGAGCGTAGGTCTCATCATAATCGATGCCTTCCTCCTGGTTGTAGCCTTTGGCCACTAAGCATGCCTTATTTCTTATGATCAAGCCAGATTCATCTAATTTGTTACGAAAGACCCATCTAGTACCAATCACTGGATGTTCTTTAGGTTTAAAGACCAAGTCACATACGTTATTACGCTCGAACTGGTTTAGCTCTTCTTACATAGCTATAACCTAGTGCACATTCTCAATGGCCTCATCGAAGGTCTTTGTCTCGATTAGAGATACAAAAGCAACGAAGTTACAAAATTTGTGTAAAGAGCTTCGGGTTACCACCCCCATAGTTAGATCACCTATAACTCTGTCGAGTGAATGTTCCTTCTTCGTTGTCCATGCGATCGGAAGGTCCTGATGCTCATCTTGGACAATTTGCTCTGCTTCTTCTTGTTTGTCCTGATCCATGTCCTTAGAGTATGCTTCTTCTAAAGCACCTGCAACATCATCAGAAAAATACCTTTCTCTTCTCTTTTGGACAAGGTTCGTCAAAATGGACATGCACAAACTCTTCTACTTGCATTAAATATTTATTAAAGACTCGATAAGCTTTACTATGCAATGAATGCCCTAAAAATATACCCTCATCAGATTTTGAGTCAAATTTCCCCAAAGCTCTTTTTCCATTATTTCAGATAAAGCATTTACAACCAAAAGCATGAAAATGAGCAATGATAAGTTTTCAGCCTTTTAAAAGTTCATAAGGAATTTTTGAAAAAGTAGGTCTCAAGAGTCTACGATTTATCACATAGAAAGTTGTATGCACTACATCAGCCCAAAAGTACTTAGGAACCTTGCTTTCGTTCATCATGGTTCTAGCAAGCTCCTCTAAGACTCGATTCTTCCTCTCAACAACTCCATTTTGTTGAGGGGTACGAGAAGCCGAGAATTGATGCATAATACCATATTTATCACAAAATTTATCAAATTGATGGCTTCAAATTCGCCACCATGACCGGATCGAATATATACTATCTTATGATTAAACTGATTTTGGATTTGCTTGGCAATGTTTTTGAAAGACTTGAAAGCATCGCTCTTGGACGATAGAAATAATGTCCATGTGACTCTAGAGAAATCGTCAACGATCACTAAAGCATAAAAGCTACCACCAAAACTCATAACCGATGATGGTCCAAACAAGTCCATGGAGAAGCTCCAAGGGTCTTGTTGTGGATATCACATTCTTTTTAGCAAAAGAGTTTTTAACTTGTTTACATCTTTGACAAGTGTCACAAGTTTCCTGAGTTTTAGAATCAAGTTTTGGTAGCCCATCAACCAAATTATTTTTAGACAATTTATCTAGATGCTTTATATTAATATGAGCGACGCGCCTATGCCAAAGCCAGATGTCATCCTCCAGGTTAACCATATAGATATTATTAATACGATATTCGACAAACTTAACTTTATTAGATATATTGTCATGAATTATACAACACTCAGAATCAAAAGATACACGGTTACCTTTATTGCAGAGTTGGATGATACTCAATAGATTGTGTTCCAAGCCTTCAACATATAGCACATTCTCGATCACTACCTGATTTGAGTTACCAATTGTTCCGGTGCCAAGTATTTTTCCTTTGTTGTTGTCTCCATACGTGACAAACCCTTTTTCTTTCAAGGATAGATCTAGGAATTTTGATCTATCACCCATCATATATCTCGAGCATCCACTATCAAGATACCAATATTGTCCATGTGCTCATAGACATACCTACAAAATAGATCAATTGCCTTTTTCAGGTATCCAATTTATATTGGGTCCTTTTCTATTAGTAACCAGGGAGTCATCTCTCTTTTTCATCCAGACATATACACCACTAGGTATACCATACTTCCTGATATAACACGAGTAGGAAGTGTGGCCATGTGTGCCACAATAAAAGCATGTAGAGACCTTCTTATTATAAAATTTCTTATTAGGCCAATTAATAGGTCTCCTATATGGTCTTCTCCTACGCATAGGTGGAATATATCCTAGTCCGATATGGTCACCAACATTTCTAGTTTATTTAAGCATAGTGTTAACATGTTTTGACTCTCTATGAGTTTTGTGAGTTTTTCATTAAGTCTCAAATATTCATTTTTCAAAGTCTCGCAAGAGTCATAGACAATTGATTGACATAAATTATTATTAGAGCAATTGCATGCATTATAGGAATATATCAGATCTAATGTTTCACTCTCTAGTTTAGTTCATCTAATTCTTTCTGTAATGAAACTATTTTTTGTTCATTTAGAAGCATTACTCTTTTTCTATCTGAACTAATCCTGGCTAATTTCTTTAATTCATCATGAAATTCGACATAAGCATTATATAAGTCCTCATAAGAAGGTGAATCATCAGATGAAGTAGATGAGGTGTCCGAATATAACTCGTTGTTTACCTCTTTTGAATTTGAGCAACAAGCATCATCTGTTCTGGTCATTAAGCATAGCTTGGATGTCTCCTCTTCATCTGAGGTGCTCGATGTCGTATCCTCTTCTAGTACGTCCCATACAATGTAGGCCTTCTTTGACTTGAAGTCCCGAGGAGTGCTCTTCTCTGAATCAACCTTCTTTAGGTAAATAGGACATTGAAACCTCGTGTGTCCTAGCTTACCACACCCATGGAAAGTGAAGCGCTCTTTGTTACCCTTGCCTTTTCTAGTTGACTCACGCTCTTCTTTCTTTTGGAAACGTTTGAAGCCTCCTTTCTTTAGGAATTTCCCGAATTTTCGTATGAGAAGGCTCAAAGTTTCATCATCGATATCAGAATCAGACTCATCATCTTCTTTCTCTTTTGTAGATTGAGACATTGTTGCTTTGAGAGATATACTTTTCTTTATCTTCTTGAAGCTGTAACTTAAGGTTGCCATCTCCTGTCAAGACAACATAAAACTTTATTAGTAAGTTCTCCTTTGGTAAAATATTTATCTAGATCAACTAAATGATTTACTATATGAGTGAATCGTTTTTGCATGTCACAGATAGATTCACTCGGTAACATACGAAACAACTCATACTCATGTGTGAGGGCATTCAAGCTGGCACAATTCACTTCGCTAGTGCCTTCGTGAGTCACTTTTAAAGTGTCCCACATTTCCTTGGCACTTTGAAATTGCGAAACCTGAAAGAACTCATCATATGATAGGGCCGATGTGATAATGTTTTTAGCATGTAGGTTGTATTGAAACTTTTTACGTTCATCATTGGTCCAAAGCCTTTTCGGTTTTTATTTCGGTTCATCGTCCACTAAATTTTATGGAACGAAAGGCCCGTTGACTACGGATTCCTAAATATCTGAGTCAATGGCTTCTATGAAGATTTTCATGCGGACTTTCCAGTAGGCATACCCTTCGCCACTGAATACGGGAGGGAGGTTAATGGATTCGCCATCACCGCCAAAGGGGTTGGTGGAATCCATTTGATTTCCCTTAAGGATCAAACGTATGCGGTTGAGCTAGCACGTCATACTAGCTCTGATACCACTTGTTAGGTTTAGTGACAGAATACACCTAGAAGGGGGGTTGAATAGGTGTCGCGATTCCCAAATACCGCTTTTCATACCAAAGCCCTATTTTGGAAAACGCACAGTTAATCGATTAACTAGCTTAATCGATTAAATCGCACAAAACAGACAGTTGCTAAATGGCTGGATTGCACAGCCACTCACTAATATTACAGAAATGATATTGCAGATATATTTGAACATAATTAATCATTATATGGCAGAATCACAATGTTCAAATTATCAGCTAAAATAGGCAATTAAAACAACTTGAAAAAGTAAAGAGATAAGGGTAAGAAACAACTTGTAACAAGGATTTTATACTGGTTTGTTTTGCTGTCCACTGCAAAACTACATCCGGTCCTCCCCTTCCGATCTCAGGAGATTTTTTTCAGTAAAACTGAAACAAATGTATATTACATACACATTTCCAATTACAAGACCTTAGATGCTCCCTTCTTGAATTCCTAGAACCCCTACCTTGGTTTGACTACTCTAATCGTCTAGGAAAACCTTTCCTACAGTCTAGCCCCAGCCAAGAGTATGTTCTAAACTCAAGACCTCTAAGTCTTGGTGAAGACTTGCATAATCTCGTTGGTGGTAAGACACCAAGAGACGACTTTCCATATCACAAAAACAACACAAAATCAGAGTATTATGAAGCACAATATGGCTTAATTATTACAATTAAAGACCAACTATAAACCCTACACAAATCTCACAAATTATCAAGAATATGTATAAGATCAGAATCATGCAGAAACATGTAACTTCTATCCTACAAAATCGCTAAAAGAAATGAAAGAATCATGCAAGAAAAGATAGAATGATGAACACATTTCATCACATGCAATTAGATGACATTTTAACCCCTAGTCATGATAATATCTCACATGCAATTCTCTCTGCCTATATGACATACAATGAGCACGAAAATATGCAACTTAGCAATTCTAAAAATGAATGAATGAACGTATGTAGCATGGTATAAAAACACAGTTTATATGGAAAAGTTGTTAGACGTCCAATTAATCGATTAAGTGCCCTTTTAATCGATTAATGGGCTGTTGAGAATAACCGAATTCTGTTTTTCAGTTATCTGTTAAAACTGATTTCACGTTAATCGATTAACGCCTCGCTTAATTGATTAACTAGCATATTTTCAGCTAAGAGATTAAATGGTAAACTAACTATATGTAATGCTTATCAATTATACATGTTTTACCATTATGTTATGCCTGAGATGCACAAATAACATGTATGATTAATGCATGAACATATAATAATGTAGATGACATGTCTCATGTAAATTATATGATAGTTTTTAGGACTTGTGAGATTTGCATTTAGGTTTACCTAACCTAGACTCAATAACTACGACACATATCTAAGACTACAAATGATTACTCTATTTATGACTTTTGTCTAGACATCAAGCTCTTGAGTCTTTGGCATGTTGATTTGTTGAGTTATCTTTAAGCTTTCATTAAATCCTTGTCTTCATCAAAACATAGGCAAGCTAATAGTGTTATTTTGACACTTTGCACTTTCAATATCAAAGTGCGTTAAATTAATATTTTTTAGTATTTTTATGACTAAATTTTGGTATACTTGTTTTAATTTTAATTATTTATATATCAAATTATTACACACCAAAAATTATAAAAAGTGACTATTTACTTGTGAAATGATGTTAGCCATTTATTTTAAGAGAAAAAGATATACACACATACAGTGTAAGAAATTTTTACATTATTACTATATCATATATCATTTAAATCTATTCGTTATTGACTCTTATATAAAAGTAATATAAATGAATAGTAGATAATGAATTAATTGTGTATAAATATATAATGTCATTACATAGATATTAATTTCTTCTTTTAATGTTGGTTAAGTGAATTTTACCCTTCTTGTAACTCTGATTCAAATGTTCTAATATAACATTATTGTTATCTTCTTGGTGCATAAATTCTAGTTTCACGATTTGTTTTCAGTTCGTGGTGGTGGGAATCTATGGTTTGCATCCATTAAACTGCATTTTTTTTTTCTTTAACTACAATTTAGATTGTTTTTCCATTAACCTATTTTCACACTGAACATGATAGGCTGTCATTCTATCGTGTCGCCAATCCTACCAAGTTGGGATTAAGACTCAATTGTTGTTGTTTTAATTATGGGATTAGTTTGAATTTTCAATAGAGGAAATTTTAGCTTAAAATAAGATAGTTCATGATTCAAATTGCGGTCTCTATCACATAATATAGCCGCAATATTACGATTGTGGTGATTGGCGCAACAGTATCACATTGCAATTGCATTGTGATATCAAATCATAATGATGTAGCCGCAACACAATCATATATGGGCCATATAATGCCAAATGCACCCGCGTCGGTTTGTATCAGACATCATTGATTTCAAAAATATTTTTTTTAATCACAAAATAATTCAACCACAATAGCCACAATCTATATCGCAACAACCACAATGATTGCTATTGAAGTATAGCCAACCAAAGGAAGGAGGAAAAGAATAGAGAGTAGATGGCTTGGAACTTGAAGTAGACGAACTTGAAGAACAGTAACAAAAGACAGATGGCTTGGAACTTAAAGCAGATGGCATGGAACTTGAAGTTGAGGAAAAGAACTTGGAACATCAAGGAATGCTTGGCACATAGTGCATAATTCTGGCCACAACTACATGGGCCATAATGATGCCTCTTGGCCAGATTGCATGGGCAAAGGGCAATCCTTTTTTGGGCTTAATTTCTAGGATTTAGGGTTTAGGGTTTAGGGTAAGTCTTTGTTCTAGTTTTTTCTCTTCTTAACAACAATTAGTTGATTCGAGAATTTAGTTAAGTGGTGCCTTGTAAGTCAAGTCTTGTGTGCCAAACTTGTATATAAAGCATTTTATTCTCTTGAAATAAGATGAGATGTTATTAATAATAGTTCAAACTTGTAATAAGGTATCAGAAGCACTTGGAAGATCCTGATCAACCAAAAGTTGGGCATATACATATAAACCAAAGTTCTTACCCAAATATCCAAGTACACCAATCTTCATCATCTACCCTATTCATTTCCTTTCTCTCTTGTCTCACTCATTCCACCCTTTCATTCTAGCAACATCAGATTCAATGAGCAAACTAGCAGAAACACAACTAAAAAGAGAGTTCCAAAACAACTATAGCAACATGGATCATCATAATCCATACTTTCTACACCCTGGAAAAAATCTAGGTGTAGTTCTTGTAACTCCACCCTTGGATGACACCAATTATCACTCATGGAGCACGGCCATGAGGAGAGCTCTATTGTCCAAAAGAAAATACCAGTTTGTCAATGGAACAATCACAAACCCAAGCCTTGATCATCCAAGTTATGATGTATGGGAATTCATAATACCATGATGATACCTTAGATCACAAGATCATCATCCTTTAAAATCACTCAAAGTAGTATCTACATGAAAGTGCTCAAGATTTATGGAACGACTAGAAAGAAAGATTCACAAAAGGTGACTATTTCAGGATGTCAGATTTGCTTCAAGAACTACATTCGATAAAGCATGGTGAAAGAGGAATTTCCATCTATTTTACTGATCTAAAGACTCAATGAGATGAGTTAGAATCACTAAGACCAATGCCTTCATGAACATGTAACATCAAATGCACATGCACCCAAATGAACACATTTAGAGCATATAGGGAAAATGAGTATGTAGTGTGTTTCTTGAATGGACTAAATGATGAATTCAATACAACAAAGGCTCAAATTCTCCTCAGGGAACCACTCCCCTCCATTAAAAAGGTATGTGCTTTATTGCTTCAAAACAACAGATTCAAATAGAAAATATTGCTCAAGTAATAAAGCACAATGTTGGTGACCAAAGCCAAGCTTGAAAACCAAGAAACAATCCAGGCAGAGGTAACACATCACAAACCAAGACAAGATTCTCAAGTAGAGGCTACAAAAACAACCCTCAAATCTTGTAAGCCATGGCTTCCCACCCAACACACAACAAGACATATAGAGTCAATCCTCAAATCTTGTAAACAATGCCATGGCTATAGAACCAAGACAAGCAAACTCACACAACAATGAGTGCAAAGAACCTGTAGACAATCAATTTGGCACTAATAGAGGATACACCTATGGACCAGAACAATATGCTCAGTTGGCTTCCTTGTTACATAGTGTTAGTAGCAACAACAATGGACACAACATAAACCAACTAAGCATTATACCAGCAGAGAATAACAACAACATTCCTAATGAAGAAGATCAAGGAGTCACATGCGATAATTCACTTTGGGTTCTAGACAGTGGTACTACTAACCATGTCTGCCCCAATCTGAATATCTTTTGATGCTTTTCATTTTATCAAACCTATTACAATCACTTTGCCAAATGGTTCAACAACCTTGGCAAGAGCCTCAAGATATGTTAAATAATCACTTTGGGTTCTTTATATTCCTTCTTTCAAATTCAACTTGATTTCTATCCATAAGCTAAATAAATTCTTCTAGTGCAAGATTTTTTTTAATGGTTCAAAGTGCTTCATCCAGGATATGACTACCTTGAGAATGATTGGACATGCTGAAGTAAGGATTAACTTGTATATGCATAAGAAGGATCCCAAGCCTGGTTTTAGAATTACACATAATGTGAATGTAATGAATGCTGAAACTAATTTTGATGTGTGGAATTTTAGATTAGGGCACCCTTCTTGTAATATATTGAGCTATATATTCAAGAAACACTTTATGTTAGTTATTTTTCTATTGTAGCTTGTGATTACTGTCATTTTGGTAAACAATCAAAATTACCTTTTCAAAAGAGTATGAATAGAAGTACTAGTATTTTTTTTATCTTATACATGTGGATATATGGGGGCCTATTGGCATTGTTTCAATTCATGGGCATAAGTATTTCTTGACTTTGATAGATGACTTCTCTATGTATACTTGGCATTTTCTTATGAAATCCAAAGGAGAGGCAAGGGATTTAATGATGGAATTTGTTAGGATGGTTAAGATCCAATTTAGCATAACTGTTAAGGCCATAAGGAGTGACAATTGTGTAGAATTTAATAACCATGCTTTCTTTAAGAACAATGTTATCATGCACCAAACATCCTGTGTTGAGATCCCTCAACAAAATTCTATTGTTGAGAGGAAGCACAGACACTTGTTGAGTGTTGCTAGGACCATACTATTCCACTAAAAATTTACCCAAGCTCTTTTGGTCCTATGCAATACAACATGCAACATTTTTTATCAATAGGTTGCCTAGTCCCGCACTGAACCACAATTCCCCTTTTGAAATCCTTTATGGTGGCTTGCCTAACCTGCTAGAAACAAAAGTGTTAGGTTGTCAATGCTTTGCTTCCACACTAGCCAGTCGTAGAACCAAACTTGATCCCATGGCCAGGAAATGTGTCTTTCTTGGCCACAGGACAGGTACAAAAGGGTATGTTGTTTTTGACCTTAGGAATAGAGAAATTTTCATCTCAAGACATGTTATTTTTTATGAACACCTATTCCCTTATAGAAAGGAAGTTGGTCATGACACCAATGAGGAATTTGAGGCACCCCATTACACCTTCTTAGATGAAGTATACCACACAAATCCTACCAATCAATAAACTAGGACAACTAAAACTAACCATGAACAAGCCCTTCAATAATAGATACTCCTCAACATAGTGAAGATCCTCACAATACCATTCCTAGAAAATCCAACAGGCTTAGACAACCACCTAGTTATCTCAAGGACTTTCACTACAACATGTCTATCTCTAACAATGAGATAATACCTAAGGGAGTCTATCATCCCTTTTCTTCTATCTTATCCTATCAATCCATCCTATCCAACCATCTCAAGTATGCCATCAATATTATTACACAAACTAAGCCTAAGACTTTTAAGCAAGCAATTACCTTTCAGCATTGGATAAGGGCAATGCAAGATGAACTAAATGCCTTATAACTAAACAAAACTTGGGAAATAGTTGATCTTCCCCCTAACAAGAAACCAATAGGATGGAAATGGGTTTATAAAATTAAGTAAGAATTTGATGGTTCCATAGAAGGGTATAAGGCAAGGTTGGTAGCTAAGAGATAGAACCAAATAGAAGGGATAGACTTCTTTGACATATTTGCTCCTGTTGTAAAATTAACTATAGTGAGGCTTCTTTTAGCCATTGTTTCTTGCCAAGGTTGGATTGTACAAAACCTACATATAAATAATGCTTTTCTACATGGAGATTTGAGTGAACAGGTATATATAACACTCCCTCAAGGCATCATCTGTCAGCGTCTGAACAAAGTCTACAAGTTACAAAAGTCCTTGTATGGACTCAAATAGGTTGGAAGGCAGTGGTACAATAAACTCTCTGCTCACTCAAATATTTAGGTTATTCACAATCTCAACATGATCATCCCTATTTACAAAATACAAAGGTAAGAATTTCACAATTTTTCTTATACATGTGGATGATTTAGTTCTAGCATGAAACAACAAAGAGAAAATAGACAAGGTAAAGGATCATCTTCATGCTCAATTCAAGATAAAAGATTTAGGTACACTAAATATTTCCTTGGTGTAGAAATTTCTAGGAACAAGGAGGGAATCACACTATGCCAAATGAATTATGCTCTCGATATGTTATCTAACACATGATTTATGACCTCTAAACTTGCTGCCACATCAATTGTAAGGACCATTAAGCTATACCAGGATAACATTCCTCCTTTTTTTGATCCAGTCTCTTATAGGAGGCTTCTTGAAAGGTTATTATACTTAACAAACACCAGGTCAGACACTAGTTTTGTTGTGCAACAACTAAGTCAGTTTATGGCTCAACCTATTGTGATTCACTACAAGGCTCTATGCAGAGTTCTCAAATACATCAAAAGCAATCTTGGGTAGATCTTTTTCTTATCAATGTTGTCTCCTCTACATTTAAAAGCCTTCAGTGACTCAGACTGTGCTTCATGCCTTGATTCCAGAAAGTCCATCACTGGCTGGTGTGCCTTCTTAGGCAACTCTCTTGTGGCTTGGAGATCCAAGACGCAAAACACAGTGGCTTGGAGATCCAAGACGCAAAACACAGTGGCAAGATCTTCATCAGAGGCAGAATATCGTGCCTTGGCCTCCACTTCTTGTGAGATTCAATGCTCACTTACCTGCTCAACAATCTTCATGTATCATTTATTCAACCATCTTTATTATATTGTGATAATAATTCAGCTAGATATATAGCTACAAATTTTGTTTTCCATGAAAGAACAAAACACATTGACATTGATTGTTATGTGGTTAGAGAAAGACTTCAAGCAAAGCTCTTTCATCTACTACCTATCTCTACAACAGAACAACTTGTAGATATTCTGACTAAGGCACTTGATCCTACTCTATTTCACTACCTACTCTCCAAGTTGGGATTAATTAAAATATACTCTCCAGCTTATGGGTGGGTGGGGGTGGGGGGTATTGAAGTATAGCCAACCAAAGGAAGCAGGAAATAAACAAGGAGCATATGGCTAGGAACTTGAAGCAAATGAACTTGAAGAACATAAACAAAAGCCATATGGCTTAGAACTTAAAGTAGATGGTATGGAACTTGAAGTTGAAGAACAAAACTTGGAACATCAAGGAATGCTTGGCACATAGTGCATAATTCTGCCCAAAACTACATGGGCCATAATGGTGCCTCTTGGCCAGGTTGGTTGGGCAAAGGGCAACCCTTTTCTGGGCTTAATTTCCAAGTCTTCGTTCTATTTTCCCTTCTTAACAATAATTAGTTGAGTCTAGAAGTTTGTTAAGTTAGTTAAGTGATGCTTTGCAAGTCAAGTCTTATGTACCAAACTTGTATATAAAGCATTTTATGTTCTTGAAATAAGATGAGATGTTATCCATAATAGTTCAAACTTGTAATAAGTGTGACTATATTAACCACAATCTTGACCACAACTGCAACCACAATTCAAAATATTGGTAGCATCTTATCATGATTATTATGGCTGAAATTGTCTCCCTTTTGATCACTCAATCACAATTGTGAATCAATTACCAGCTTCTTTCTCTTTAAGACCATTTTGCATGGCTTGGACCTCTGCAATAAAAATGCTAACTAATTTATAGATGCAAGAGTCAACTTTGATACTCAATAGTCTCTCCAGCCTATTTAATAGACTATAGGAAATTGACATTGTCTTCCTTGGATCTGTTTTGTCAATCTCATTTATTTCTCTTCAGTTCATGTTTTTCCCTGTCTTCTACATTGTTATCTTGGTTGTTCACTAATGGCTAAATTTATCACATTTTTACTTCAATCATTTAGCCAATATAAACAATCCAAATTCGGCATACCATGTACCAAATACTGATATTCGGTTCCATACAAAAGAAGAGTTTGCAGTAGTAGCATAAAAGTGTTTAAACACATAGAAAGGCCATGAACCATTTACGTGTTTATGAGTTTTTACATTAATATGACAAAGATTTCTTTTATTCAAAATTTGGTACGTCTAGAACCATGTAACTTGATCAATAAACATTATTCACAACACTATTATGTGATGCTAGTATTTGATTTTAAGCAGGTTTTTGGGACTTGATTGTCCAATCATTAAGGATGTGTTTAGTTTTTACTTTTCCGCCTTTTGGTCTGACTATCTAGTTGTTTAACTTTTTTTGCTATTTTATTATTCAGATGGGCAAAAGCCCCAAAAAAACAAACTAAACTAGCACATATTTTGGAAAATTTATTCCCCAATCAAAGAAAAGCATATCCCCACGTCTTGTAGGAGAACAAACATGTGAATGTCCATGTCCATTTAATGTGAAAGATTAGCCACGCAATTAACACACTGAATTATCTGATACCTTTTCAACCAAATTCTAATCAAGTTAACCGAAGAAGCATATAGATGGCGAATGTCACACCCATCATTGACTAAATTGACAACCACTTGAGAATCACTCTCAATAGTTACTTTTGGTAAAGCTTCCCCAAGATAAACTAATAGTTGAGAAAACGGCCCATAGTTCCACTCATAAGACATTTAAAGCTGTCAAGTTATTGCAAAAACCAATGATCTATCTACCTGAGTCCCCTTCTACAAACACCATCACAACAAGGTGTTCCTTGTTCCCCTAATAGATTCATCCACATTGCATTTAAACCAATACGACAGAGGAGGATCCCAACCCACCAAAATTTGCATGTACACATGACTAATTTTTTATGGAATTAACCTTCCAAGGTTCTTACTTAGAGCGTTATATGCTAGCATCCTAGTCACATTAAAGACCACTTGATTACGTATTTTAGATATAGACCAGAGTAGCATGCCAAAGTTAGGAGTCTTAATATTACTCACTGAAACTAACATTGCATTATTAAGGTTCTCACTTATCCAACCAGCCAAGTTAAGTGGGGTAAAAAGAGTGGCGGTTGTTTGAAGACACCAACATGTTCCACATAGGTCTTACACACCTGCAGACATGTAACATATGATAATTGTTTCTAGTTGTACTAAACAAAAAAGGGTAGGTTGGATCCTTACCAATATTGGGTTTCCATCTAGGGTTGTTAATCTATACACCATTATGCATATCACACCACAAGAAATTGCAAATTCAGTAAGGACAACCTCATATTCACAGTTTTCTCCATAAAGGACTAGAACTAATAATATTGTGGTGTTGGAGAGACTCATAAGCTGATTTAGAGGTGAAGTGTCCATTATTCGAAAATTCTCAAATAATAGTGTTTGAACCTAAATTTGGAGAACTGGGAGGCATGGCAAGCACCTTTACTGCGAAATGAGCAGGCAACATATTTGATAGTATTTTAGAAATGAAAGTTATAGTAGTGAAAATAGAAGTGGAGAAGCTTTGGAGCTACACAACTTAGAATAATTTGCTTCTTATTTGAATGCATTACAAATGAAGGGTGAGTGCCTATTTATAGGCTTTCTACAACACTTATGAATTTCTATATGGTTCTATAAGTATCTAGTATACATTTTTCTCAAGATTTCTAGATACTTCTTATAATACTAAATGCCTATAATAGAATATACTAGAAGCTTAGGATAATTCTAGATATTATGATACAATCATCACTACTTGTTTCTACACAAGTATGGAAGCTTCTAGAAAGTGTGCATCAATATTTTATCAGATAGAGTCAGGAAGCATATTCAGGTTGGAAAGAAAAGTTGAGCAAGGAGGTATTAATAAAAGCTGCTCCGGATATTCTAGCTTATGCTATGACACTCTTTAAGTTGAATCAAGATCTCATGTCTCAAACTATCATACATGTCCTGTTGTGATGGACTGGATTCTTTGCTATCGCTATCGCCGATTTGTTGTCACAATAGATTGTCATAGGCTCCGTCTCTTGATCTCCCATATCATTGAGTATTCGTCTAAGCCATATAACTTGTTTAGTCGTCTCTGCAGCTGCTACGTACTCGGCTTCTGCTGTTGATTGTACAATGATTGCTTGCTTCTTTGATGCCCAAGAGAATACTCCTGATCCAAGTGAGAAGGCATAGCCTGATGTACTATTCATATCATCCACTGAACCTGCCTAATCAGTGTCGGTGTAGCCGTGCAATGTTGAGTTGGTGTTGGTCTTATACCATATACCGAACTCTTTTGTTCCTTGTAAGTATCTAAGAATTCTTTTTCCAACTCCAAAGTGGATTTGACTTGGGCTTTGCATGAATCTTGATAGAAGACTTGTAGCATACATGATATCTGGTCGAGTGGCAGTGAGATATAGAAGACTCCCGATCAAACTCCTGTAGAGAGATGCATCTGCCTGTGGAGATCCATCGTCCTTTTGTAGCTTCTCATTAGTCACGAG
>NW_017727835.1:16287-23909 GCF_001865875.1 Lupinus angustifolius | reverse complement strand
ATCGACGAAGTACTGGTCAATTCTACTATACCATGCTCGAGGAGCTTGCTTCAAGCCATATAGAGCCTTCTTCAATCGTAGCACTTTGTTTTCGTTGCCCTTGCTCATGAACCCTTCTGGCTGCTCCACATAGATCTCTTCTTGAAGTACTCCATTGAGGAATGCAGACTTGACATCTAGCTGGTAAATGCTCCATCCTCTTTCTGCTGCAAGAGCTATTAGAGCTCTTATAGTATCTAAACGAGCAACTGGAGCAAATGTCTCATTATAGCCGATTCCTGGTTGTTGAGAGTAGCCCTTGGCTACTAATCTCGGGCTTCTGTATAGTGCCATCAGGATTGAGCTTTGTTTTATACACCCATTTTACTCCGATGATGTCTTTATCTTTTGGACAATCTACTAGCTCCCACGTGTTGTTTTTCTCGATCATCTTTATCTCTTCTTCCATTGCCTTGACCCATACTTCTTGCCTTGATGCTTCTTCAAAGCTTCCAGGTTCAACTATGGCCAAGTTGCATGTCTCATATATATCTACTAAGGATCTTACTCGTCTCGGAGAAGATTCTGGTGAAGATTGTTCATGTGGGAGTGTAGTTGGCGTACCTGGATCTTCTGTTGCTTCTTCTACTTCCCCAGTTACTTGTGGTTGTTGTGTTGGTATGGAGATGTTGTGTCTCTCAATCTTGCCTTCATTCCAGTTCCAAGCGGCGCTTTCATCAACTTGAACATCTCGACTGATGATAAGTTTCTTCGTTTCTAGATTGTATATGCGATAGCCTTTTGACTGTGTGCTATATCCCAAGAAGATGCCTCTTATCGTCTTGTCTTCTAGTTTGTGTCTCTTTTCTTTTGGGACATGTATATAACAGATAGATCCAAAAACTCTTAGATGTTTAGCTGATGGCTTCCTACCGCTCCAAGCTTCTATAGGAGTTTTACCTTCGACTGCCTTTGTTGGACATCTGTTCATTATGTAGACAGTTGTGTAAACTGCTTCGGCCCAAAAGGTGTTTGGCAAAGCTTTCTCCTTGAGCATCGATCTAGCCATCTCCATGCCCGTGCGATTTTTCCTTTCAGACACCCCATTTTGTTGTGGAGTGTAAGCAACTGTGAGTTGACGCTCTATGCCTTCATCCTCACAAAATTTATCAAATTCGTGAGAGCTGTACTCTTTGCCACGGTCGCTTTTGAGTACTTTTTATATGTTTCCCGCTTTGCTTCTCGACAAGGCCTTGAACTTCTTGAATATTCCAAAGACTTCTGATTTTTCTTTTATAAAATAGACCCATGTCATTCTAGAAAAGTCATCAATGAAGAGGATGAAATACCTGTTATTAGTGAGGGATGGCGTCCTCATTGGTCCACATACGTCAGTATGGATGAGCTCCAACAAGCGTTTTGCTCTCCAAGATTTCCCACTTGAAAAAGGTAGTCTATGTTGCTTCCCAAGTAGACATCCTTCACAAGCTCCTTCATTCTCTTGGATGCATGGAAGATCCTTCATCATTCTTTTATGATATAATAGCTTTAAGGCTTGGTTATTAAGATGACCAAATCTTCGATGCCATAGCCATGATTCATCAACTTGAACCTTCATGGCGATGTTAGTAGCATATTTCCAAGTTATTGGAAAATTTCTATTTCTTTTCTCCATTTTAACTTGTGCTACTTCAAGCTTTCTATTATTGTCATATATATTGCATGTATCTCCCTCAAAGTGGAGAGAGTAGCCTTTTTCCATCATTTGGCCAATACTCAAGAGATTTTTTTTAAGGTTAGGAACTAGTAAGATATCTTTGATAAGTCGCGTACCTGATTGTGTCTCCACCATGACAGTGCCTTTGCCTTTAGACTCAACCATGGTGCCATTACCTAATCGAACTTGCACTCTGACAGACTCATCAATATCTTTGAAAATGCTCCCGTCCTTAGCCATGTGGTTACTACAACCACTATCCAAGTACCAGTTTTCTTCTTTATCACGACTACAGACTTGGTTGGCATAGAATAGTTGTTGGTCATGTTTGCATTCTTCAGTGAAATTGGCCTGATGATTATTTTTGTTGCGACAATTTTGCTCTGAGTGCCCAAATCTTTTGCAATATTGGCATTGTATCTTTCCTCGATATCGACAATATTTTTCTGAATGGCCTGACTTCTGGCATATGCCGCAAGGAAGATATTTTGCTTGATTGTTTCTAGAGAAGTCTTTAGAAATCTCTTTGTTTCTAGAATGTTCCGCACCAATATTATTTCTTCTTTGATATTCTTTATTCTGAGACCTTAGTCTGAGCTTTGATTGAAAGGCATTTTCTAGTGAACCTTCATCATGCCTACTCAATCTTTGCTCATAAGCTTCTAGAGAGCCCATTAGTTCTGTTACTGATAGAGTAGACAAATCTTTGGTTTGCTCAATCGTAGTAACTATTGAGTCATATTTTTGGGGAATTGAAATCAGAATTTTCTCAACAATTCTTTTGTCAAGAATATTTTCCCCATAGGCTTTCATTTGATTGACTATTTCTTTTATTTTAGAATAATAGTCTTTTATGGTCTCAGACTCTTTCATCTTAAGTAATTCAAACTCACGCCTAAGAGTTTGAAGTTTAATGGTGCGTACCTTATCACTGCCATGAAACTCCTCCTTTAGTGTATCCCATGCTTCTTTGGCACTTGTAGCTCCCATTATTCTTGGAAAGATAGTTTCCGCCAAGGCTTGTTGTAGAATAAATAACGCTTTTGCATCCTTTTGCACATTCTCTTTCAACTCCTTTTTCTGAGCCACGGTAAGAGTTGAAGTATTCTCTGGAGTAGTGAATCCTTCTTCTACAATATCCCACAAATCTTGGGACCAGAAGAAAGTAGTCATTTTTGTGCACCAAAAATCATAGTTTTCTCCGGTGAAAATTGGGATAGGAATTGATGATGATTGAATAGTGCTAGCCATAGCTCAAAGTGTATAAAGATGGTTTAGTATGGATGTAAGATTTTAGAAGTAGTTGAAAATGGATAGAGTATTATTCTACGCCCAGTGTATGACCAAACGTAGCTCTGATGCCACTGATAGTATTTTAGAAATGGAAGTTATAGTAGTGAAAATAGAAGTGGAGAAGCTTTGGAGCTACACAACTTAGAATAATTTGCTTCTTATTTGAATGCATTACAAATGAAGGGTGAGTGCCTATTTATAGGCTTTCTACAACACTTATGAATTTCTAGATGGTTCCATAAGTATCTAGTATACATTTTTCTCAAGATTTCTAGATACTTCTTATAATACTAAATGCCTATAATAGGATATACTAGAAGCTTAGGATAATTCTAGATATTATGATACAATCATCACTACTTGTTTCTACACAAGTATGGAAGCTTCTAGAAAGTGTGCATCAATATTTTATCAATATTGATGAAGTTTGAAATTTCCACAAAGAGTAGTTATGATCATAACACAATTGTCTTGACCTCTTCAAAAAATGGGATAGGGGATATAGCAATCTCCCTTAAGACTACCCCTATAAAATTCACTTATCTCACTAGAAACGAATGGAGTTTCTGTCACCAACTCTCCACCTAAGTCCTTGATTTAAATCCACCCATGTGCAATGAATGCCTCTCCAAACATGGCACTCTGAGTAGAAGTTTTGGATAATAGGCGCATCGTCTCGTTTCCACAACCATAATTTCCTCTAACAACCCTAGCCCAAAAAGTTGTGGGGTTAGTTATTAGGCCCCAACCAATTTTCATCGCAAGAGACTTGTTAAGCTCGTTCTATCGATGTAAAACGAATCCACCATCATACTTCGGCCTGCAGACTTTTTCCAAGCAATTGGGTATGTTGATCGCTCCTTATCATTTGTACCCCATGAAAAATTTCTTCGCATTTTTTCCAACTTTTGGCACACCTCCTCAGGCAGTATATTGATTTGCATGTTGTATGTAGAAAGAGTTGTAATGACAGACTTTACAAGAATGATACGACTAGCAAAATTAAGCATATGAGAATGTCAAGTGAGTAGTTGAGTTCTATAGAGGATGTATTAATATTTTGCATATGTAACTCTTTTATGTGTAAGAAGAACCTCCAAATAGTGGCCAAGATTGCTAGTTAAAGAAAATCTAGAAATCTCATGGAATTGACAGTAACATTATGATTAGCATTGCTAGATATCATCATACGATTCTAAGTTATGCTAACCTTCATTCTCGATGCAGAACAAATGTCACTAAGGCACGTTGTGATGCTATTGATTTGGCCAACTGTGACTTCCCCAACTAACAAGAGATCATTCACAACAAACAGATGAGAGATAGATGTGTCATTTGCTTATCTTTAGGGGGTTCAACATGACTGTTAGGATGCAGTGAGGGATGGCACGGAGCCAATGTGGACTAGATGTACTAGAAGAAAATAAGTTATTAGTGTCGAGATGCTAAATTAGCAAAGTCCAAGCTAATTAATTAATTTGCATCGGCCTTGCGCCAGTCTCATAATAGATGTTATTTTGATCGATGCCACATTAGTATCCAACTTTCTGAGACTGATACTAAATTAGTGTCAGTTTAGTCGATACTCGATCCTAATAGCAGCAATATCTTATTAACTGACACTAATTTGCGGTCATCCAAATCATGGTGTTTAGCGGCTAGCCGATGCAATCTTTAGCAGTATGAAATTCTTTCGCTATTTTTATTTTGTATTTTTTAAATATGAGCAGTCCTCTATAAATATTAAATAGCATAAATGGGTGAGAAATGAAAAGGATTAAGTGTAATAGTGGATTCTTATATAGGGTTTTCTAGTTTCTGGTAGAAAATCTCATTCCAGAGAGGAGAGAGAAAGTTTCTGAATATTTTCTCAAAAAGTAACAATATTATCTTGTTACATAATAAACTAAGTGTAGATAATAGAATGAGTTTGTGAAAAGGAGGGAGATGAACTCTGCTAGGGTTTTGCTTCCAACTTTCTTGGAACGTTGATCCATTCACCTCACTTCGCTTCCAAACTTCTTGGAACGTTGATCCAGTCACATCACTTCGCTTCCAAATTTCTTGGAACCTCAATCTCGGTTTTCCAAAATGCCAGCTGAAAACTTTGTTCCATGGTCTTTCCTTACAGATTCTCACAGCTCAGCTGAGCCAGAAGCTCCTCCTTCCCCTACAAGGAAATCTTTTGCTCAAGTAGTCAAGAACTCTTGTAACATTTCAGTATCTCAACTCCCTCAACCGTGTCTCAAGGGAGATGTTATAGCAATCAAAATACCCGAGGAGGACTATCAAGCAGGTATGTGGATCTGAAAGCCAAGCTCACAACGCTTTGGAACTCTATAGGGAAATGGCATATGGTATCACTGGGAAAAGGTTTCTATGAATTCTCATTCTCTTCGTCGGAAGATATGAGATTAGTGTGTGCCACTGGTTCTTGGAATCTGAGACCAGGTTTCCTTAGATTATTCTTATGGACACCTGACTTCAACCCTAGCAGCTTACAAAGACTATCACACTGTCAATGCTGGGTTAAAATTGTAGGCCTTCCTCAAGAGTATTGGTCTCCAAGGATAATATTCTCCATTGCAGGTGGTATAGGAACACCAATATCATTGGATGAAGCAACCAACAATAGAACTTTTGGGCACTTTGCAAGAGTGTTGGTGGACGTAAATCTAAAAGGAAATATCCCTGACCAGATTCTGGTTGAGAAGGAAGGGTATGCTTTCTTTGTAGGGATTGAATATGAAAACCTTCTAGATTTTTGTTCAGGTTTCCAATCTATAGGTCACTTGCTTTCAAACTGTAGAAGGAAAAAGGAAAGTGAAAATGAAGTTCCTAAGAAACCTGGAAAAAAACAACATACTCAGAAAGAGTCAACCCAAACTAAGGATACTCCTTTGAGAGTAAATGATCTGTTTATTAATCTAAACATGGATGTAAATGAACCACACTCAAATACTAAAAGAGTCATGCCTCAATCAGATAATGATTCTTCTGAGGAGGAGTTGGAAGTCACAACAGTTAGGGACACATTTGAATCTTTGGACATTGCCCAGCCAGCACCAGAAGCAGAGATGGTTATGAATAACAATGCAACTGATAAAGAATTTTCAGTGCAGCCCTTGGAGGAAATGGAAAATCAAAATGCAGTTAATGACATGAGAATAGTTGGTAAACTATGGGCTAATGAGGTAGAAGAAGCTGAGGAAGAGGTGGAAAATGACGGAGATTTCACTAAGGTTATTTCCAAATCCCAGAAAAGGAAACAAAAGAGGAGGTCTGGACAAGGCAAGGTACATTATACCCGAAGGGAGGTTATTTAAACACCTCTAAATGAATACTATCTTCTGGAATTGCAGAGGAATTGGTAACCTCAATACCAGGTTTGTGCTGAAAAATTTGGTTCTTGCCAATAAACCTGACCTTCTGTTTATTGCTGAGCCAAAGGTGGACTTCAATGAGATTCATCCTTCATATTAGTCTCAAATGAATCTCAAGTTATTTATAGTTAATAAAAGACATGACCTGCTCCCTAGTTTATGGGGTCTTTGCAATACAAATATTGATCCTACAGTTCTTGGTTACACTGATCAACTCATATAAATTTCTCTGACTTTTAACAACAACACTTTCAATTTTGCTGCTGTGTATGCACACACCAACTACTTGGTTAGAAGAAAGCTTTGGGATGACCTGCATATCCTCATATCCTCTTTTGCTGGCCCTTGGTGTTTTGTTGGAGATTTCAATGCAATTATGGGTACTCATGAATATAGAGGTTCTAGAATTCCATCTAGAACTCATATTATTGACTTCAAGGAGTTTTCTGATAGAGAGAATTTAATTCAACTAAGCACTAGGGGTTTTGACTTCACTTGGTCTAACAAGAGAAGGGGTGATGCTCTTACTAAAAAGAGGTTGGATAGAGCAATTTGTAATGATGGTTGGCTCAATGCTTGGAATTAGGTTTGTTATTGCACTTTACCTAGAGTTTCCTCTGATCACAACCCAATCCTTTTAACTTGCAGCTCCTACAACATTGAGAGAGTTACTTCTTTCAGATTCCAATCTATGTGGATGCAGCATTCCAATTGCAGATCCATAATTGAAACATCTTGGAATGAAGTGGTGCTTGGTTGTCATATGTATGTTCTTTCATCAAAATTGAAGAGGTTAAAATCCATTCTTAAAACCTGGAATAGAGAGGTCTTTGGAAATATACACCAAAGAGTGAAAGAAGCCTTGTTGGAAGTTGAAACTATTCAAGCTTGTATCAATGACTTGTAGCAGAACCAAGAGGATATGCAACTTTTGCTTGATGAGGAATTGATAGCCCAAAGAAATCTTCTGAATGTGCTTGGAATGGAAGAAGAATTTTGGAGAGAAAAGTCTAGAATTAATTGGCAAACTCAGGGTGATAGAAACACTGCTTTCTTTCATAGAATCACCAAAATCAGACAAGTTGCTAAATCTATGAATTTGCTAAAGCATAATGAAGTAATTCTCACTGATCAAGAGGATATTGCTCACCATGCTCTCAACTATTTTGTTGATCTTTTTGCAACTCCTAATGCAACTTTTGCCAATTCCCTAATTGCAGATGTAATCCCTAACATGGTCACTGATGATG
>NW_017727835.1:0-16187 GCF_001865875.1 Lupinus angustifolius | reverse complement strand
ATCGACGAAGTACTGGTCAATTCTACTATACCATGCTCGAGGAGCTTGCTTCAAGCCATATAGAGCCTTCTTCAATCGTAGCACTTTGTTTTCGTTGCCCTTGCTCATGAACCCTTCTGGCTGCTCCACATAGATCTCTTCTTGAAGTACTCCATTGAGGAATGCAGACTTGACATCTAGCTGGTAAATGCTCCATCCTCTTTTTGCTGCAAGAGCTATTAGAGCTCTTATAGTATCTAGACGAGCAACTGGAGCAAATGTC
Organism: Lupinus angustifolius; assembly: GCF_001865875.1. Classification (NCBI taxonomy): domain Eukaryota; kingdom Viridiplantae; phylum Streptophyta; class Magnoliopsida; order Fabales; family Fabaceae; genus Lupinus; species Lupinus angustifolius. The sequence goes on along the minus strand of NW_017727835.1, from coordinate 15,925 downwards.
TCATTATAGTCGATTCCTGGTTGTTGGGAGTAGCCCTTGGCTACTAATCTCGCCTTGTGCTTCTGTATAGTGCCATCAGGATTGAGCTTTGTTTTATACACCCATTTTACTCCGATGATGTCTTTATCTTTTGGACAATCTACTAGCTCCCACGTGTTGTTTTTCTCGATCATCTTTATCTCTTCTTCCATTGCCTTGACCCATACTTCTTGCCTTGATGCTTCTTCAAAGCTTCCAGGTTCAACTATGGCCAAGTTGCATGTCTCATATATATCTACTAAGGATCTTACTCGTCTCGGAGAAGATTCTGGTGAAGATTGTTCATGTGGGAGTGTAGTTGGCGTACCTGGATCTTCTGTTGCTTCTTCTACTTCCCCAGTTACTTGTGGTTGTTGTGTTGGTATGGAGATGTTGTGTCTCTCAATCTTGCCTTCATTCCAGTTCCAAGCGTCACTTTCATCAACTTCAACATCTCGACTGATGATAAGTTTCTTCGTTTCTAGATTGTATATGCGATAGCCTTTTGACTGTGTGCTATATCCCAAGAAGATGCCTCTTATCGTCTTGTCTTCTAGTTTGTGTCTCTTTTCTTTTGGGACATGTATATAACAGATAGATCCAAAAACTCTTAGATGTTTAGCTGATGGCTTCCTACCGCTCCAAGCTTCTATAGGAGTTTTACCTTCGACTGCCTTTGTTGGACATCTATTCATTATGTAGACAGCTGTGTAAACTGCTTCGGCCCAAAAGGTGTTTGGCAAACCTTTCTCCTTGAGCATCGATCTAGCCATCTCCATGACCGTGCGATTTTTCCTTTCAGACACCCCATTTTGTTGTGGAGTGTAAGCAACTGTGAGTTGACGCTCTATGCCTTCATCCTCACAAAATTTATCAAATTCGTGAGAGTTGTACTCTTTGCCACGATCGCTTCTGAGTACTTTTATATGTTTCCCGCTTTGCTTCTCGACAAAGGCCTTGAACTTCTTGAATATTCCAAAGACTTCTGATTTTTCTTTTATAAAATAGACCCATGTCATTCTAGAAAAGTCATCAATGAAGAGGATGAAATACCTGTTATTAGTGAGGGATGGCGTCCTCATTGGTCCACATACGTCAGTATGGATGAGCTCCAACAAGCGTTTTGCTCTCCAAGATTTCCCACTTGAAAAAGGTAGTCTATGTTGCTTCCCAAGTAGACATCCTTCACAAGCTCCTTCATTCTCTTGGATGCATGGAAGATCCTTCATCATTCTTTTATGATATAATAGCTTTAAGGCTTGGTTATTAAGATGACCAAATCTTCGATGCCATAGCCATGATTCATCAACTTGAACCTTCATAGCGATGTTAGTAGCATATTTCCAAGTTATTGGAAAACTTCTATTTCTTTTCTCCATTTTAACTTGGGCTATTTCAAACTTTCTATTATTGTCATATATATTGCATGTATCTCCCTCAAAGTGGAGAGAGTAACCTTTTTCCATCATTTGGCCAATACTCAAGAGATTTTCTTTAAGGTTAGGAACTAGTAAGACATCTTTGATAAGTCGCGTACCTGATTGTGTCTCCACCATGACAGTGCCTTTGCCTTTAGACTCAACCATGGTGCCATTACCTAATCGAACTTGCACTCTGACAGACTCATCAATATCTTTGAAAATGCTCCCGTCCTTAGCCATGTGGTTACTACAACCACTATCCAAGTACCAGTTTTCTTCTTTATCACGACTACAGACTTGGTTGGCATAGAATAGTTGTTGGTCATGTTTGCATTCTTCAGTGAAATTGGCCTGATGATTATTTTTGTTGCGACAATTTTGCTCTGAGTGCCCAAATCTTTTGCAATATTGGCATTGTATCTTTCCTCGATATCGACAATATTTTTCTGAATGGCCTGACTTCTGGCATATGCCGCAAGGAAGATATTTTGCTTGATTGTTTCTAGAGAAGTCTTTAGAAATCTCTTTGTTTCTAGAATGTTCCGCACCAATATTATTTCTTCTTTGATATTCTTTATTCTGAGACCTTAGTCTGAGCTTTGATTGAAAGGCATTTTCTAGTGAACCTTCATCATGCCTACTCAATCTTTGCTCATAAGCTTCTAGAGAGCCCATTAGTTCTGTTACTGATAGAGTAGACAAATCTTTGGTTTGCTCAATCGTAGTAACTATTGAGTCATATTTTTGGGGAATTGAAATCAGAATTTTCTCAACAATTCTTTTGTCAAGAATATTTTCCCCATAGGCTTTCATTTGATTGACTATTTCTTTTATTTTAGAATAATAGTCTTTTATGGTCTCAGACTCTTTCATCTTAAGTAATTCAAACTCACGCCTAAGAGTTTGAAGTTTAATGGTGCGTACCTTATCACTGCCATGAAACTCCTCCTTTAGTGTATCCCATGCTTCTTTGGCACTTGTAGCTCCCATTATTCTTGGAAAGATAGTTTCCGCCAAGGCTTGTTGTAGAATAAATAACGCTTTTGCATCCTTTTGCACATTCTCTTTCAACTCCTTTTTCTGAGCCACGGTAAGAGTTGAAGTATTCTCTGGAGTAGTGAATCCTTCTTCTACAATATCCCACAAATCTTGGGACCAGAAGAAAGTAGTCATTTTTGTGCACCAAAAATCATAGTTTTCTCCGGTGAAAATTGGGATAGGAATTGATGATGATTGAATAGTGCTAGCCATAGCTCAAAGTGTATGAAGATGATTTAGTATGGGTATGAGATTTTTAGAGGTAGTTGGAAATGGATAGAGTAATATTCTACGTCCAGTGTATGACCAAACGTAGCTCTGATGCCACTAATAGTATTTTAGAAATGAAAGTTATAGTAGTGAAAATAGAAGTGGAGAAGCTTTGGAGCTACACAACTTAGAATAATTTGCTTCTTATTTGAATGCATTACAAATGAAGGGTGAGTGCCTATTTATAGGCTTTCTACAACACTTATGAATTTCTAGATGGTTCCATAAGTATCTAGTATACATTTTTCTCAAGATTTCTAGATACTTCTTATAATACTAAATGCCTATAATAGGATATACTAGAAGCTTAGGATAATTCTAGATATTATGATACAATCATCACTACTTGTTTCTACACAAGTATGGAAGCTTCTAGAAAGTGTGCATCAATATTTTATCAATATTGATGAAGTTTGAAATTTCCACAAAGAGTAGTTATGATCATAACACAATTGTCTTGACCTCTTCAAAAAATGGGATAGGGGATATAGCAATCTCCCTTAAGACTACCCCTATAAAATTCACTTATCTCACTAGAAACGAATGGAGTTTCTGTCACCAACTCTCCACCTAAGTCCTTGATTTAAATCCACCCATGTGCAATGAATGCCTCTCCAAACATGGCACTCTGAGTAGAAGTTTTGGATAATAGGCGCATCGTCTCGTTTCCACAACCATAATTTCCTCTAACAACCCTAGCCCAAAAAGTTGTGGGGTTAGTTATTAGGCCCCAACCAATTTTCATCGCAAGAGACTTGTTAAGCTCGTTCTATCGATGTAAAACGAATCCACCATCATACTTCGGCCTGCAGACTTTTTCCAAGCAATTGGGTATGTTGATCGCTCCTTATCATTTGTACCCCATGAAAAATTTCTTCGCATTTTTTCCAACTTTTGGCACACCTCCTCAGGCAGTATATTGATTTGCATGTTGTATGTAGAAAGAGTTGTAATGACAGACTTTACAAGAATGATACGACTAGCAAAATTAAGCATATGAGAATGTCAAGTGAGTAGTTGAGTTCTATAGAGGATGTATTAATATTTTGCATATGTAACTCTTTTATGTGTAAGAAGAACCTCCAAATAGTGGCCAAGATTGCTAGTTAAAGAAAATCTAGAAATCTCATGGAATTGACAGTAACATTATGATTAGCATTGCTAGATATCATCATACGATTCTAAGTTATGCTAACCTTCATTCTCGATGCAGAACAAATGTCACTAAGGCACGTTGTGATGCTATTGATTTGGCCAACTGTGACTTCCCCAACTAACAAGAGATCATTCACAACAAACAGATGAGAGATAGATGTGTCATTTGCTTATCTTTAGGGGGTTCAACATGACTGTTAGGATGCAGTGAGGGATGGCACGGAGCCAATGTGGACTAGATGTACTAGAAGAAAATAAGTTATTAGTGTCGAGATGCTAAATTAGCAAAGTCCAAGCTAATTAATTAATTTGCATCGGCCTTGCGCCAGTCTCATAATAGATGTTATTTTGATCGATGCCACATTAGTATCCAACTTTCTGAGACTGATACTAAATTAGTGTCAGTTTAGTCGATACTCGATCCTAATAGCAGCAATATCTTATTAACTGACACTAATTTGCGGTCATCCAAATCATGGTGTTTAGCGGCTAGCCGATGCAATCTTTAGCAGTATGAAATTCTTTCGCTATTTTTATTTTGTATTTTTTAAATATGAGCAGTCCTCTATAAATATTAAATAGCATAAATGGGTGAGAAATGAAAAGGATTAAGTGTAATAGTGGATTCTTATATAGGGTTTTCTAGTTTCTGGTAGAAAATCTCATTCCAGAGAGGAGAGAGAAAGTTTCTGAATATTTTCTCAAAAAGTAACAATATTATCTTGTTACATAATAAACTAAGTGTAGATAATAGAATGAGTTTGTGAAAAGGAGGGAGATGAACTCTGCTAGGGTTTTGCTTCCAACTTTCTTGGAACGTTGATCCATTCACCTCACTTCGCTTCCAAACTTCTTGGAACGTTGATCCAGTCACATCACTTCGCTTCCAAATTTCTTGGAACCTCAATCTCGGTTTTCCAAAATGCCAGCTGAAAACTTTGTTCCATGGTCTTTCCTTACAGATTCTCACAGCTCAGCTGAGCCAGAAGCTCATCCTTCCCCTACAAGGAAATCTTTTGCTCAAGCAGTCAAGAACTCTTGTAACATTTTAGTATCTCAACTCCCTCAACCGTGTCTCAAGGGAGATGTTATAGCAATCAAAATACCCGAGGAGGACTATCAAGCAGGTATGTGGATCTGAAAGCCAAGCTCACAACGCTTTGGAACTCTATAGGGAAATGGCATATGGTATCACTGGGAAAAGGTTTCTATGAATTCTCATTCTCTTCGTCGGAAGATATGAGATTAGTGTGTGCCACTGGTTCTTGGAATCTGAGACCAGGTTTCCTTAGATTATTCTTATGGACACCTGACTTCAACCCTAGCAGCTTACAAAGACTATCACACTGTCAATGCTGGGTTAAAATTGTAGGCCTTCCTCAAGAGTATTGGTCTCCAAGGATAATATTCTCCATTGCAGGTGGTATAGGAACACCAATATCATTGGATGAAGCAACCAACAATAGAACTTTTGGGCACTTTGCAAGAGTGTTGGTGGACGTAAATCTAAAAGGAAATATCCCTGACCAGATTCTGGTTGAGAAGGAAGGGTATGCTTTCTTTGTAGGGATTGAATATGAAAACCTTCTAGATTTTTGTTCAGGTTTCCAATCTATAGGTCACTTGCTTTCAAACTGTAGAAGGAAAAAGGAAAGTGAAAATGAAGTTCCTAAGAAACCTGGAAAAAAACAACATACTCAGAAAGAGTCAACCCAAACTAAGGATACTCCTTTGAGAGTAAATGATCTGTTTATTAATCTAAACATGGATGTAAATGAACCACACTCAAATACTAAAAGAGTCATGCCTCAATCAGATAATGATTCTTCTGAGGAGGAGTTGGAAGTCACAACAGTTAGGGACACATTTGAATCTTTGGACATTGCCCAGCCAGCACCAGAAGCAGAGATGGTTATGAATAACAATGCAACTGATAAAGAATTTTCAGTGCAGCCCTTGGAGGAAATGGAAAATCAAAATGCAGTTAATGACATGAGAATAGTTGGTAAACTATGGGCTAATGAGGTAGAAGAAGCTGAGGAAGAGGTGGAAAATGACGGAGATTTCACTAAGGTTATTTCCAAATCCCAGAAAAGGAAACAAAAGAGGAGGTCTGGACAAGGCAAGGTACATTATACCCGAAGGGAGGTTATTTAAACACCTCTAAATGAATACTATCTTCTGGAATTGCAGAGGAATTGGTAACCTCAATACCAGGTTTGTGCTGAAAAATTTGGTTCTTGCCAATAAACCTGACCTTCTGTTTATTGCTGAGCCAAAGGTGGACTTCAATGAGATTCATCCTTCATATTAGTCTCAAATGAATCTCAAGTTATTTATAGTTAATAAAAGACATGACCTGCTCCCTAGTTTATGGGGTCTTTGCAATACAAATATTGATCCTACAGTTCTTGGTTACACTGATCAACTCATATAAATTTCTCTGACTTTTAACAACAACACTTTCAATTTTGCTGCTGTGTATGCACACACCAACTACTTGGTTAGAAGAAAGCTTTGGGATGACCTGCATATCCTCATATCCTCTTTTGCTGGCCCTTGGTGTTTTGTTGGAGATTTCAATGCAATTATGGGTACTCATGAATATAGAGGTTCTAGAATTCCATCTAGAACTCATATTATTGACTTCAAGGAGTTTTCTGATAGAGAGAATTTAATTCAACTAAGCACTAGGGGTTTTGACTTCACTTGGTCTAACAAGAGAAGGGGTGATGCTCTTACTAAAAAGAGGTTGGATAGAGCAATTTGTAATGATGGTTGGCTCAATTCTTGCAACCAGGTTTCTTGTTGCACTTTGCCTAGAGTTTCCTCTGATCACAACCCAATCCTTTTAACTTACAGCTCCTACAGCATTGAGAGAGTTACTTCTTTCAGATTCCAATCTATGTGGATGCAGCATTCCAATTGCAGATCCATAATTGAAACATCTTGGAATGAAGTGGTGCTTGGTTGTCATATGTATGTTCTTTCATCAAAATTGAAGAGGTTAAAATCCATTCTTAAAACCTGGAATAGAGAGGTCTTTGGAAATATACACCAAAGAGTGAAAGAAGCCTTGTTGGAAGTTGAAACTATTCAAGCTTGTATCAATGACTTGTAGCAGAACCAAGAGGATATGCAACTTTTGCTTGATGAGGAATTGATAGCCCAAAGAAATCTTCTGAATGTGCTTGGAATGGAAGAAGAATTTTGGAGAGAAAAGTCTAGAATTAATTGGCAAACTCAGGGTGATAGAAACACTGCTTTCTTTCATAGAATCACCAAAATCAGACAAGTTGCTAAATCTATGAATTTGCTAAAGCATAATGAAGTAATTCTCACTGATCAAGAGGATATTGCTCACCATGCTCTCAACTATTTTGTTGATCTTTTTGCAACTCCTAATGCAACTTTTGCCAATTCCCTAATTGCAGATGTAATCCCTAACATGGTCACTGATGATGAGAACTATTTGCTTGTCAAGGATCCCTCTATGGAGGAAATAAAAGGGGTTGTGTTCTCTATGAATGGCAATGGTGCACCTAGTCCTGATGGTTTTGGTGGCTGTTTTTACCAAAACTATTGGGACATTGTTGGCTTGGATGTTTGTAAGTTTGTGCTTCAATTTTTTAAGCATGGTTGGATCTTGCCTAAACTCAACTCCAATAATGTGGTGCTGGTCCCTAAGTCTGCAAATGCTGAGAAAATTGAGGACTATAGGCCTATTGCATTGGCAAACTTCCAATTCAAAATTATCACAAAGATTATGGCTGGTAGACTTTCACTTATAGCTGCTAGAATTATCTCTCCTAATCAAAGAGGATTCATAAAAGATAGATCTATACAAGAGTGCATTTGTTGTGCTTCTGAAGCAATCAATCTTCTAGATCACAAAGTCTTTGGGGGGAATTGGCTCTAAAATTGGATATAAAAAAGGCTTTTGACACCATAGATTGGAAATTCTTGAGTGATACTCTCACTGCTTTTGGTTTCAGTGGCAAACTCGTATCCTGGATTAATACTATTATGCACTCTGCAAAGCTTTATGTGGTTATCAATGGTAAAAGTTATGGCTACTTCACTTGCAGCAGGGGTGTAAGGCAAGGAGACCCCCTTTCTCCTCTTCTTTTCTGCTTTGCTGAAGATGTCTTAAATAGAGGAATAGCTCAACTTTGTGAGGAGAACAAGATAACATCCATCAAGGGTCCTAAAAAACTATGCACTACTTCTCATGTACTCTATGCAGATGATGTTTTCATATTCTATAGAGAAGTTAAGAGGGAAATCCTTTCTCTAAAAGCTTTGTTTGACTATGCTCAGGTCTCTGGGCAGTGTATGAATTTAAACAAGTGCATGTTCTTTACTCAGAATGCTTCTGCTAGAAAGATCAATAATCTAAAGGATTGGTTAGGCTTCAATAAAGGTAATCTTCCTGTGAATTAACTTGGAGTTCCTTTATTTATAGGCAAGCCTAGAAGGATTCATCTTCAACCCTTGGCTGATAAGATCAACAACAAGCTTGCTGCTTGGAAAGGCTCTCTACTCTCAATAATGGTAAGGGTGGAATTGGTTAGATCTGTTATTCAAAGTATGCTTATGTACTCATTTCACATCTATGCTTGGCCTGCTCAATTGCTTAAGGAGATTGATTCATATATAAGAAACTTCATCTGGTCAGGTGATAGTAAAACCAGGAAGCTAGTCATAGTGGCTTGGGCTAAAATTTGCACTCCTAAAAAATCTGGTGGGCTTGGTCTGAGATCTCTAAAGAAAATTAACCAGGCTTCTCTCATCAAACTTGCTTGGAATATGCTGAACTCATCATAAGATTGGGCAGCTTTCCTTAGAGAAAGATTTGGTACTTATTGGTCAAGTAACAGATACTTCAAATCCTCAATATGGCCTAGAATCAAATGCAATCTGACCTTTGCCTCTAACCAATCTGTTTGGTTCATAGGTAATGGAAAAGACACCAATTTCTAGAGAGATAACTGGATAGGGAATCCAATAGTGGACCTTCTTAATATCCTTGAGCATATTCATTCAAAACTCATCAGTTCAGTGGCTGATTTCACTTCCAATAGTGCCTGGATCATTCCTCATGAATTGATTGATAAGTATCCTGAAGTTGTTTCAAGCATCTGCAGCATCAAGCTGTCTAATTATAAGGATAGAATCTTCTAGAAAAATTCAATAGATGGTAATCTATCTCTAAAAGATGCTTACAACAACATCATGCCACAAACTGAATCAGGGAATTGGTGCAATCTTATTTGGTCTAGTTCTATTCCTCCTTCAAAATCCTTCACTCTTTGGAGGCTTATCAACAATAGAATGCCCTCAAATGAAAATTTGCAAGCTAGGGGCTGCGTTCTAGCTTCTAAATGCAATCTCTGCAAAGTTCAAGTGGAATCATCAAAGCACCTATTTCTATCCTGCTCTTTTGCTACTGCAATTTGGGATTGGTTGAATTATCAGTTCCAAATCATAATTGACACATCTTCTGCTGCTAATATGATCCTAGCTGCTAAAGGAAGTGCTCAAATGAAGCATCTCATCATTTCTGCAGTTGTGCTTGCTGTTAACACAATTTGGTATTGTAGAAATTTGAGCAGATCCCAAGACAAATATTTACATCTGCCTCAAGCTATTAACAAGATCAAGAGTTTCTTGACTCTTGCTGGAAATTCTTCATTAGCAGTAGCAGGCTCTTCTTTGAATGATTTTTCAATCATCAGGTCTCTCAAAGTGCAGGTGAACTATAGGAAATATCCTAGGATTTTGGAAGTCAATTAGAAGATGGCACCCTATGGAAGGGTAAAAATCAACACTGATGGAGCAGCTAGGGGTCACCCTGGTTATGTTGGAGCGGGGGGGGGGAATTTTCAGAAATCATGATGGGTTATTCATGGGAGCTTTCTCTACCTATTTTGGCATTCATGATGCTCTTCATGCTGAACTTTCCTCAGCTTTTTTAGCAATTCAAAAGGCTCATAGCATGAGATGGCACACAATTTGGTTAGAATGTGACTCCATATTGGTCACAAAAATTTTCCTAGGCACCATGGAAGTCCCTTGGAAATTAACGGCCATTTGGAGGTCTTGCAAGGTTCTCATGTCTTCAATAGATTGTTGGATAACGCATATCTATAGGGAGGGAAACCAATGTGCTGATTTATTGGCAAACATGGGAATTGCAAATAATTGCTATACTTGGTGGATTCATCCCCCTACTTTAATTCATCCTCATTTGTATAGGAATTGTCTTCAACTACCTTCTTATAGGTTTGTCAACTAAGCTTGTATGGATCCCTTTTTATTAATGTAATTGCAAAGTTGTTTCGCCTAAAAAAAAATAAACAAAGTGTAAAGAGGAAATGTGTTATGTAAAATACTTAGTTTTATTTATCAACAAGACACATAATTTATACAATATAGAAAAGAAAATTGATGTAGAAAAAATAAATTTTTATATGAATAGCAAAATGAGTCAAATTAGTGCTCTAACATAGTAACATAGTAGGTGAATATTCTTAATAGCTATATTAATTATTTATTGCCTAATGAATAGAAAGTTTTTTATTGTCTAATGAATAGAAACATAATAGCTTATGAGTCATATTAATTAACACTCTTCCTTGACTCTAGAGCTGTAAACTTTAAGCTTTTGCCATGAACTGTCAAGATTGAACATGGTTATGTAAGTCCATTTCACTCCTATACCCTTCTTATGTTTAGGCATATCTACCAACTCACATGCCTCGTTTTGTTCGTTCACTATGAGCTTATCCTTCATTACATCTATCAATTTCTGGTTAGTTTCAGTTTCTTCATATCTTGCAACATTTGATTGTATACTCATAGGTCCTCCAACATTTGTGTGTATCATTTGCAACTTCTGTGTAGCCTTCCATGTCTTTTTTTGCGAAAAAAAAGTCTTGTTTGCTTCCCATATCGGCAGACAATATGTGTAGGAGACTTTGTTTCTATGTCTTCTTTGTGTACTATAACTTGCTCATCTTTCATCAAATCCAAAACAAAACTTTTGTCTTTCATTTGAACTTTGAACACCTCTCTACCTTCTGAATATTTAATCATGAAATTTTTGGTTTCAAACAAAACCTTATAGCATATCTCCATCAACTGAAAAATACTTAACAAATTTTGATTAATTTCAGGAACATATAAAAACATCATGAATTAATTTTAAACCTGTGTAACTTTTAATTGCAATTGTTCCTTTGCCTTTTGTTGGAATATATACCCCCAACCACTATTAAGGAGCCAACTTTCTGTAAAATTGTTGGCGTCAAAGCATAATACTGCAAATAGTTGCTCTTCTTCTGGTTGATCATCAATAGCCTTATCTTCTCCTTGTTGTTGTTGAAACTTGCATATTTTTTCAATGTGTCCTAACTGGCCACAATTATAACATCTTGCATCATGCCTCTACCAACATCTGTTTTGTGGATGATTAGTTTTTTTGCAATAAGAATAAGATGGAAAGACTTCATTATTGCTACTTTGGTTATTATATTTGTTGTTTTAGAACCTGCAGTATTGTAGTTGTTATTTTACCTCCTTTTTTTGGCATTCCAATCACTGTTCTTTTGTAATTTGGTTCAAAAATCACTCTCCAATGATCCTTCTTGCCTCATAAGCCTTTGTTGTTCTTGTCCCTGTAATGCATTCAACACTTCTTCCAAGGTGACGCTTGATATATCGTTAGACATTTCCAGAGATGAAACTGCAACTTCATATTTTTCAGGAAGTATAACTAGAAGTATACATTGTTGGCAATAGCTAGAATTTTATCAAAGTACTAATTGATTGTCTTTTAATCTTTCATCTTTTACATCTCAAATTTTCGGATCAAATTCATTACTTGCATCCCTTTGACCCTTTCATCTCTATCATATTCTTGCTTCAGAAAGTTCCAAATTTCACATGTTGTTTTCAGTGTCATTATTGTGTTAAAAATGGTGGGTGAAATAGCTACATATAGACATGCTCTTGCTTTAGACTTTTTTTGCTTCATCTCCTTCTCATTTTTAATTTGTATAGCAGTTCGATTGTTTGGAAGAGTTGAAATAACATAATATTTTTCAATGAATTTTCACATATCATTAGCATCCAAGAAAGTTTTCATTCTAACAGCTAATACATGATAATTCTTTCCAGTAAACAGTGGAGGTGAAAATGCAGCACACACTACTTCTGAATTTATTTTGTAAATTTAGGCAATAGAATGTAATAGAGAAAGTGTTTTGGTTGTGTTCGACTTTGGTTTGTGTTTGTTCTCACAGATCCCACAATATATAGCTCTAGATACTAATTTGTTGGTTATGTAGCAAGAAAAAATGTAGAGAGGAAATGTGTTATGTAGAAGGTTAAGTTTTATTCATTAATAACACACATAATTTATACGGCATGAAAAAAAAAGTGATACAAAAAAAATAAATTTCTACATTAATAACATAATGAGTCACATAAGTATTCTAATATAGTAGGAGAATATTCCTAACAGTCATATTGGCTATTGCCTAATAGATAGAAATATAACATATTGGATTTTTTATTGCCTAATGAATAAAAAAATAATAGCTTCTAAGTCATACTAATTAACATGAACTAATGATTAAAATGAAACTTATTGTTACCAACAAGTTATTTCTAACAATACATTGATCTAGTGGTGTGAAATTTCATTATATCTTTCTAGGTCATACTAGGCCAAAGGTCGAAGATTTAATTCGTAAAAGATATGAGGGGCTGTCATGCATATTAGTTGTTTACGATAAAATAAACCAACAAAAGTATAATTAAATATTTTAAAAAATGGATATAGAAGATACAAATTGCTTCAATTAATTAAATCCTCTAATGTGGTAAAACCACTACCCTGTATTCTTGTACCTCTAACTTCCTTTCCTTATTTTATCCAAAATAAATCCTTCTTTTGTAACACCCTTTTCCTAACGTTTAAAGCAATTATATACAAGGCCATCGTTTACGATCTTGGTTAATTATATTTTCCTTTTTGCGAAAATAGTGTATAAATTTTTTTTGTCTTTATAACATATGAACATATGGTTCTTTCATAACTCACCACTTAAACTATAGACTAAACAACAATACAACATAGTAACATACACATATTTATATATAGATCATCAGTTCAAAAAGCGTCATAGTCCAAAAAAAGAGTACATCATCCAAGTCATGCCATCCACATATACACTCCAGCATAATAGGACATATATATACACAAATATACACACGCAAAAGATGATATGGCTGGGTGTACACTGAACTCATAGCAACCACACCAAAAAAAAAACTATACGGTCATACCATGCATAAACAGACCGTTAGAATCTCGACCCAACATCCTCCTACTACAGTCCCTCAAAACTATCCTCCTCAGGGTTTTCCTCTGGATCCTCATCATCACTGGAAATATATATATATAATATCCTCCCTAACCATAGGCTCGGCTGGCGCAAGGGAGTATAATGGTGAAAGAGATAGTCGGGCCCTCCTTATCGAGCCACGAATATCAGCCTCGTCATTCTGAATCCTCCCACGTACCCCGTGAGAAGAGGACCCAGGAGCAAACTCCATATTCTCTCTCACAACAATAGCGGGTGAATCCATATGACTCTCCCGTAAAGAAAGACACTGAATACATCGACAAGTCTGAACTCCTCGAGTCGTCTCAGTACGACTAGCCGGGGTCACAGGTGGTCCCCTAGCAAAACGTCTCACCAAGGCTCTGGGTGTACACCGGAATGGCGCAACCCTATGTGTCCGGGCATGATAGGATCCAGAAGATAGGTCAAGATGAGTAGTAGGAGATGGAATATACCTGGCAGAAGCAAGAGGAGGCATGCATCGTAACTCGTAACCGTCTGGCATGTGCATGATATAGACCGCTGGAATGGTAGAGCGGCGGAGGAGTATCACTCTATGCCTGTTCGAGTACGAACACCTGATTTCTATGTCTCCCCTAAACACCGTCCTAGACCGGTCCACCTCAACCTCCCCCGACGGGAGAAGGGAGAGGCATGATCTCTAATCGACAAGGAGGAACCACAAAAGAAGCCTATGAGTCCATCACTACCTGTAATGTGAGATTGGAGAGTAAGCATCTCTATATAAGATAAACAATCAACAATTAATAAAGTCATAACATAAAACAGATCATAGAGGTATTAATATAACAATTTAATCATATGTATGAGCATGATGTAATAATGAAGGCACTCGTTAATCTAATGAGACCAAATATTTTGTAGATGAATGCATGGAGAAAATGTCTCCTAACTGGGCCCCTAACGATACCTCAACAGCAATGGTACCGACTGATCGAGCCCGACCAGCCATTTGTTGTTCTTAGGAAGCGAACACGACGAATACAACGTCGTTCCAACCATTGGTAACCAAAAGGCATATAACTATCATGAACTCAATAGCGCTGGAAATACCCTCTGGTTGGCAAAGATAACCGCTGCATCACCCTGAGCACGATACCTTCAAGGGGGTGTCAGAGGTCGTTGTAGTTACTGCGAAGAGTTCTGTCAGCTCAAGGGAGCTACCCTATTCCTGACAAATCAATCTCCACCCACAATTTCCCCTCAACCAAGTCACAAGGACAAGGTACCCCTCTGGGTTCTCAACACAATCTCAGTGTCTTATCTTCCCGCAGACAATGTTACAAACGGTAAACATAGTGACATGAATCTTCTGATTCATACAAACGGTAAACATAGTGACATGGCCTAGCTTAGAGACGCATGAATATATTTGGCATCATTTATAAGCACCTATATAAAGACACTTCTCCCCATACCTTTAACCTTACTGAACTTAATGTTCTTTTGTTGCTGATTGCCCAAGTGTCGCGTACCTGATTAGGTCATAAATAGTTAATTTCGATATCACAAAGTTTATTCAGATTTCAAATGAAAACACCTAAATGAGGCTATAGACATTATAACATACTCAAATATCTAATTTGGATATAACTAAAATCTTGATTAGGCACGAAAAGATTTTCAGACACGCTATTGGTTTAAAACTCAGAATTTGACTTAGGAGGCTCGGATTCGCTTCAGAAAAGCTTTAGAAAAATTATTATCTTGAGATACACACTTTATCTTAATAAAACAGAGTTCTAATATAAGTTTAGGCTCATAAAACGCAGAATTTATAAACCATAAGGCAATTTGAAACATAGGCTAACATATAGTCAAAAATTAGATAGTTTGGAGTGCCAACTAGGGACTGTTTTCGTTTTTCCCTTTAAACAGTGAGGATTTCGAACTTGTTTTGTCCCTGAAAGAATGATATTAAGCTAGGAATTTAAAATATGAACACATGCATATATTATATGTAAAATTAGGACGTTAGGAACTCAAGTTATCAAGGAATTAAGGTATTAGGGTTTTCCTTAACTCTTGAATACTTGGGACCAATTTGCATGGCTTCTTAGCCTTCAAAATTTTCAAGTTCTAACCTTTGGAATGAGTTAATGATCATGATTTCAGTGAGTTAAATAAAACTTATAACACATGCAAGGGTTTTTCAATCCTAAACACCCTAAAACAATCACAACAACACTTAAAACACCCTTTTGGATCTATCAACAACACAAGCAGGTGATTGGGTTTAGAAACCCTTTCACCACGAAATAATTGGGATAAAAAGACCTTCACACAGAATATTTCCAACATGAAAAGAGTTCTAAACATAGCCATGATCATTTCTAACACAACCCTAAGCTTACAACTCAACAACAGCCACAACAACCACAACAATGTATGATTTCCCTAACCACACTTAGAGCAGAATTTTTAAAACAGTAAGGACAGCCCTTGCATGTCATTTTTTAGTGAATCAGAGGTGAAATTGGAGTTCTCCATACCTTGAAATGGTTGGGTAAAGTCTTTGAAGAGAAATTAGGAGGAAATCCAAGTAAACTCTACACTATAATCCATAGTTGCACCACTTTTAGTTCATGA
>NW_017727834.1:283125-285138 GCF_001865875.1 Lupinus angustifolius | reverse complement strand
GGCTTTTAAAATAGGTTTGACAACTTGGGCTAAATGGGTAGATACAAAAGTTGATACAAAAAAGACCAAGGTGTTCTTTCAAGGAATTTCTCCACAACATTACCAGTAAGTTTAAATACATGTTTTCCTAATACAATATTTTCACACTATTATTACATCGTCATCCTCGTACATGTAAGGCCCATATTAATTTGGTGATTTGAAAAGATACTTGTTTAAATATTAAAATCTAAACCATTAAAAAAATTTAAACGCCACATGTTATTATCTCATTCAATATTGGACATTCCAGTACCGAAGAGGATGCAAATTCTGTAAATTCACACCAATATATGGACCACTGTTTAAATCATTAAGTAGGCATGTTGCATGTATCTATTATTTATTAATCATTATAAATCAATAGTTTATACATCAACAACAAGTTATAAATTTATGTTTAAATAAGGATGAGATGACATTTTTGGCTTTTAATTTTTCATTTATTATACATCATTTTATGACTTGTCCATATGTAAATCATATAAATTAGTGGGTCAGACTGGAATGAGCCAGGAGTGACAAATTGTGCAAAGGAGACAATACCATCAACATACTCAGCTGGATGGCCACGACCATCATATGTTTTACAAGACGTGATGAAAACACTAACCAAGCCTGTTAAATTGCTTGACATTACAACTCTCTCACAAATGAGAAAAGATGCACATCCTAGCTCATACAATGCTTTCAAGGGCATGGATTGTATCCATTGGTGTGTTGCTGGATTGATAGATACTTGGAATCAGTTGTTGTACACAGAATTGATGTGAAGGCAAACTATTTGAGATATACGAAAGACACATAATAGTAACTTATGTTTGCCATATTCATTTATAGAGAATAAAGAGTTAATGAGAATGGACTTTTATGTTTCATATTTCACCCAAAAAATAAGAATGTTAAAACATATTAATATAGTAGTTCTATATTATATTATTATTCTTGACTAAAATGGATAATCATGGATGTTATCTCTATTGGTGGCAGATACATTCAACTATATTTAAATAAATATAACATAATTACATAAGTTATCCACAACAAAAAAATATTTCTCTTTTTATATGTTTATAATGTTGGGATTGAAGACATCAAACGATGATAGATTTTATCCATAAGATAAAGTATTCTTACTTGAATTAAGTGAAAGAATCATTTAATTTATTCCAATATATATATTCTGTGCACCTATATGAGTTATATATTCTTACTCTAACTCATACAATATCTCTCTCATGTGTGAGTTACTCTATTTCGAGTAGGCTAATCATTGGCTCTTATACAATTTTTCAAAGTAGGGAGTCCAGACAATGGGAAATCTTTACTAATTAGTTAAAGTATTCTTCCATGAGCTAGACGAAAATCAATATATTGGTGAGTTTCACACCATATCTAAACCCAAAACCTTAAAACATTAGGTATATATGGTATCACTTATATGCTATTTGACCCATCCACTAATATATAATGTCGAACTGCTTCACAAAACTAACTCACTTGAAATACCCACTACAGACATTTTCAAGACTAGAAATTAATTCTTTTCAGACAATTGGACCAACTGACATTTTTATTTTTAGAAGAAAAGTTTATATTTATGCAATAATAATGTAAACATTTTTATACCACCAATATATTATCCATTATTATGCCAAAATTCGCATTTAACAACGACCATTCAACATCACTTGTTAGTAGAATGCTGTTAAATATAAGGCGAAAGAGAATCAACAACGCTCTTTGAAGCAAACACTGTTAAATATAATTGGAGGATAAACATTCAATAGTGCTTACTAGAATGAGTGTTGTTGAATATTTTCCACAAAGATTCAACAACACTCCTTGAAACAAGCGTCGTTGATTTGTATAGATTCAATAATGTTCTTTGTAGTGAGCGCTAGTGAAACTCGTGTCTTTTCTAGATTTTGCATACTTTTTTAGGCAAAAAGTGTAAGTATCAGAGTGCAACTA
>NW_017727834.1:254942-283025 GCF_001865875.1 Lupinus angustifolius | reverse complement strand
AGTCATCTTCTTTTTCTTCTTTTTGGTGATGTTGGTGTCTTCATCAAAACCGTGCCAAGGTCAGGAGCAAGATCTTCTTCACAAAAAGTAGATAAATATTAGCATATATTTGTATGCATGAATGTCTGATTTATTTATTCAAAAAATAATAATCAACATCGCTTAGTGAAGAAAGCGTTGTTGAATGTATATCCACTTCTTATATTTAACATAGCTTGCTTCAACGAGCGTTGTTATATGGCATAGGCGGAAAAACATTCAATGACACTTGTTGTAATGGGTACTGTTGAATATCAAAACCAAACACATTTAGCAGCGCTCACTTCAATGAGCGTTGTTAAATGTCAAGTATGAACACCATTCATTGCAATGAGCGATGTTGAATGTTAAGAGTGTTTAAAACTCAAAACCTAATTAACATCCCTCTACACTCTCAAACTTGCTCACATAGAGAGAAGCTCATCCACTCAGAAAACCTCATTCACTCAGAAAACTTCAATAATGAATTCTCAAAGTGGTGATGATTCAACCCCACAAACTCAAAAATGAACTTCATGTGGAGTGATAACTATGAAGAAAGTCATTCGTGCTAGGAGTAAAAATATCAAGTGACTGGTTGAATGGAACACAAAAGGCCAACCATTAAAGATGAAGGACGACAATACATTGGAGTTATGATTAGACAACATGTGTCTATATCATTCAACTCTTGGAATGATAAGATGTTAAATAGTGTGAAGGATATCATTTGGAATGATTTAACAATAAGGTACAAATATTACCTATAGCTTATTTATATTTCATTAGATATAAGAATGAGGTTACATGCAATGGTTTTGATGTGTTTACATGCCTATAATAATATAGCTATGATATGTATTTATGTTTTTTCATGAAATGGTTTGATATATATTAACTGTATTGTTATGATCTTTTTCAATCGACTTTTGATGGCTCCTTTTCCTTGATAGCGTTCTTTCATGATCTTGGAATAAGTAGGCATTTGTTCCAAGGCTTCGACAAATGGAATACTGATTTGTAATGATTTTAATATTTCCATAAACCTAGCAAACTGCTCTTCCTTCTTAGCTTTTGATGGAACTGCAAGATAGGGTATTTTTTTTATGAACTAGCGATTATTGTTTTTATTCTTTTTGTACCCCGCTAGTTCAGGTACATCTATTTTTTATGTACACTTTTTTCATTTATTTCTTTTTCTTTGTCTCCTTCTCTTTGTTTTTCTTTTTTGTTTTCTTTTTCAATAACCGTTCCCACCGTTTTTCCACTTCTGGTCGTGATACTTCCGCAATGCTTTGAAATAGATGAATGATGTTCAACTATGTGTCTGAATTAATTCTCCATATTTTTAATAGCATCATCTGTGATTTGTTGATGCTTGATGGTTGTCTGCATGAAGTGCCCTAAAATTTCCTCCAGTTTATTTTGAGACTGGTGAGATGTTGAGTGGTTATTTATGAAACACACTGATTGTTGATTGGCTTAACCATGACACCAAAAGTGTAGTTCTTTTTCTAACTGTTTTGGTCATTTTTGTAACTTTTGGTGTACTTTGTTGAGCTTCTGTTGAAACTCCTTTATGAAATTATCTATTCCGATTTGGATGTTGATATGCTTATTCATTTTCCCGAAATAAATTTCCAAAAAGGAAATTAATCTATTTCCCAAGAAAAGATTAGTAAGAAAGAAAAGTTTTGTAATTTACATTTTTATACAAATTAAAAATTTAAATTTGTACCAAAAGTAAAGGAAATTTTATGCAAATTATTAATGATATAATATACTATATAATTTTTTTTTATAAAAAGAAATTCCCTGGCAGCAACGCCAATTTGTTGAAAATGGGTTTCCACCACCAGGAAGTCCCCCTTTAATAACAAAACGTGTCACTTTGTTGAAAGGTTTTCCTCATTGTTTCAAGTTTGTTTTTAGAGTGACGAGTGATGAATAACTTAATTTATTTGGTGACTTTATTTATTTACTCCCCTTTTTGGGTTCTTTTTAACGATACCATAAAGGTTGGTCTCATTTTACTAAGTTCATCATACCATTTCTTATGAAAGGTTGGTATCAATGAATAAAATTAACAAAAGAGTAAAGTTAAAAGTTAACCGTACCACTTCTTTTGAAGGGTTGGTATAAAGAATAAAGCAATAAAAAAGTGTTAGTTGCGGAAATGTAAATGACATAAAGTAAATGTTAGTTGCGGAAATGTAAATGACATAAAATAAATGTTAGTTGCGGAAAGTAAATGACAGAAAGTAAAAGTTAGTTGTTAGATTATTATTCATCACTCTTTATTTGTTAGGTGACAATCTATTGATTGGATTGCACTCTTTTTCATGTTATTCCTATGTACGAAGTTATAAACTATGAATTGGTTTGAACTTATGCTTTTTATGAATCTTTTATTCAACAAATAAAATTTATAAGTCAACACTTTACTATGTTACACTTGCATCTCTTTTCAAGATTCAATTCTAGTATAGTATAGGGTTTTCTCGAACCAAAGGGAATTGCATTAGAAGAAGATTATAAAGGTATATTATAGCAAAAATAATGATTAACAACATTTTTGATGATTGTTAAATTATGTTGCATAAAAATATTAACAAGGAAACATAACCAATATACACATATTCTTGAGAAGAAAATTGATTTGAAACATGGAATTATTTCTAGACTCAAATGATTTTGAAAAACATTACAAGTTATGTGTTATACTTTTGGTTAATTCCACACATCATTTTTAAATCCTTCATCTAGTGTCCTAGTATGATAAGATGATTTTCAAACCTTATGTAATACACCAAATAATAGTTAAGTGCCATTCGTTGGAGTAGGTTGTTACATCCTACTTCAGGCTCCATTAACATCATTTAGCCGTGAACATAAGTTGCTTAAAATAGATGCTTGATATGGCAAGTGAACTAAGGTGTAGGTTATAATTTTTAGTTCACTTGTCAACACTTTACGAAGAAGCATTTTTGGATCTTTAAATCAAGTTTTAGGTGATCAAGCTAAAACCGCATTAAGAACTTCTCAAAGAATCAAAACTTTACCAAAAATAATAACTTGGATGTATTGAAATCAAAAGATGATACAAATGAGGAAAAGAAATAAAATTACCCCATAATCCAAATCAATGTATAGGAGCATAAGCCATCTATCCAAGGATGAGATGCTCTTGGACCCAAATGAAATCACAAAATTATGTATTTGTATTGCATTTGCCATCTCCTTTTCTCCTCTTGAATTCTAAGTAAAAATTACAAGAATTTACCTACAACAAGCTTAGAACCGTGACCAGAATTTCTAGAGAGAAGAAGTGAAGAAGAAGAATGTGTATTGTGAATGCCTTATTTATAGGAAACCAAGTCACCACCTGGCTCACCTACTTGCCCATGTCAGACGCACCAAACCCTTACATATGGGTTTGGTCCATGACCAAGCAGCTTAGTCTGCTGCTTGGTGTTG
Source organism: Lupinus angustifolius (assembly GCF_001865875.1). NCBI lineage: Eukaryota > Viridiplantae > Streptophyta > Magnoliopsida > Fabales > Fabaceae > Lupinus > Lupinus angustifolius. The sequence continues at coordinate 279,530 of NW_017727834.1, read as the reverse complement.
ACTCACCAAAGCTAGGTGTGAGCTACTTGACCATGCTATTGTGGGCTACTCTAACAAGTGCTCAGGGGCCTTGTCATGTGAGGTCATACATGATGTCAAAGTTGCTTGGTGGCTAAGTCAAGTTGACCCCTTATGGGTCCAGCCTGCCTGGCTGCTTAGGTGGCCACACTGAGCTACCTACTTGAGCAGGTTGTCTTGCTCTGACCAGGTGCAAGGTTTCATTTGGAGGTCCCAAGGTGCACGCTGAGCTGCCGACTTAAGCAGGTTGGCTTGTATGATGCCTGAGTCTGACCGAGCCAAGTTGGTGCCAGTTTAGCTGGGCGGTGCTAAGTGTCCACACCAAGCTGCTTAGTGAGCAGCTTCATGTTTTTGGTCCATTCTTGTGGTCAAGCACTTAGCTTGCCATGTGTGCATCAAAAGTGGCTTATGTGGTCACCTCATTGCTTGACTATTTCTGATTTTTGTTCTCTTTAATTTTTCCTAGAAACTTCATACAAAGATTTGGAAAAGAGGTGGACAAAAATATACAACCATAATATGATAATTTATCTAAAAACTTCGCACAAGTATGAAATTAGGTATTTTTGGCACTTATCAAATCCCCCAACTTAAAACATTGTTTGTCCTCAAACAAATAGTAAAGCATACCCGAATTACATTGGCTATTTTTTTATGATTAGATTGACATGATTTTAAATTTTGCTCAAGCATGCTCAAAACTTTCAATGAGATTTTTCAAGATTTGTGAAATTCACACATAATGCTTCAAACATCAATTTTTATGCTTATGTTCATTGAAAATTGTGTAACAAAATCAAAGCAAATAATTTTCAATCAAAAAGTGTTTTTTTGTGCACATAAGTTCAAAGATAGAACTTTTCAAGGGATGTAAGTGTTTTACTCAATATTCAACCATTTGAATGTAGTAATTTGAACTTGGTCTTTGTCTTACCTATTCTCTTCAATTGCATATTCAATCAGGGATCACTAAGGACTTGTTTTTGGTTGTAATGAGGCTAAGCTTGAAATAATCATGGTTTTTCTTGGATAAGGAAATTTATTTCAAGAGAGCAAAATTTTTCAAATTTTTTTCTATGAAGCACTTTTTATTCCTCTTTTTTCCATAAACCTTGGCTCTTTTTGGCTTTTTCATTGTATTTTTCAATCTTTTTTGTTTTTCCATTTATTTTACAACTTTTGTTGCTTTTGCAAAGAGATTGAAATAAATTGTTGCTTTTGATTTTTATTTTGAGGTTTTATGAACAAACTAATTACTTTCTAAATAAACGTACATTCTACAAAAAAAATATAATTTTCACATATTCATCAACCATGTTCCCTCTCTATAAATGATGGTTTGTCCTCAAGCCAATGAAAAAAATGTTTTTGAAAGGACATGTTTGATGAGTATGGAAAATTATTAAAAACATAACTAAACTAAAAATTTTCAAACAATTTAAATCACACAACATAATTTAAATTAAAATTAAAAACAAGGAAGAATATAACTAACCAACCACTGGGTTGCTTCCCAATAAGCGCTCGTTTAACGTCAATAGCTTGACGCATGTTTCAGCTGTAGAGGTTATTCTGGTGCAATTCCTATGATGGAGCTGATTCATCACCCAAGTATGGTTTTAACCTTTGTCCATTCACTATCCAAGTCATTTGAGACTTTGAATCTTCTAATTCGACTGCTTCGTGTTCTTTAACATTATTTATTACAAATGGCATTGACCATCTGGTCTTGAATTTTCCTGGAAGTAGTTTCAATCTTGAATTGAATAAAAGTACCTTCTGACCTTTGTAAAAATCTTTTCTCTGAATCTTGGAGTCATGGTACTTTTTAGTCTTTTCTTTATATAATCTTGATGATTCATGAGCTTGGAACCTTGTTTCCTCTAATTGATGTAATTGCTTCTTTCTTTTTGTTCCTAGATCATTCAAGTCAAAATTTAAAAACTTAAGTGCCGAATAAGCTTTATGCTCCAATTCAACTGGTAAATGAAGCTTTGCCATAAACTAGTTGGTATGTAGTTTGGCCTATTGGTGATTTAAATGCAGTTCTATATACCCATCAAGTATCATCCAACTTTTGTGACCAATCTTTCCTTGAGGAAGAGACTGTCTTTTCTAGAATTCTTTTCAACTCTCTGTTGAATACTTCAGCTCGTACATTGGTTTATAGGTGATAAGGTGATGAACCTTATGTCTAAAATTATAAAATTCCAAAACCTTGTGTAATTGGGAGTTTAAAAAATGAGACCCCATCACTTATGAGTACTCTTCGTGTTCCAAAGCGGTTAAAAATATTATTTTTCAAAAAAATTATAACTATTTTTCCATCCACGTTTGGTGTTGCTAATGCTTATTTCCACCTAGAAACATAGTCAACAACCAGCAAGAATATTCATTTGAAGATGATGATGGAAAAGGACCCATGAAATCAATGCTCCAACAGTCAAAAATTTATATTTCCAAAATATTTCGCAAGGGCATTTCATTTCTTTTTCCAATTCCGCCAGATCTTTGGCATGCATCACATTTTTGAACAAAACCTTTTGCCTCTTTAAAAATAGATGGCTAGAAAAAATCATATTGGAGGACTTCTGCAGCAGTTCTTTCTCCATTGTAGTGTCCTCCATAAGCTGAATTATGGCAATGCCATAAACTTTTCTGATCTTCCTTTGAATCAACACATCTTCGAATTATGTTGTCAGTTCTTTCTTTGAATAAATATGGCTCATCCTAAACGTAATGGTTGACTTCCTTGAGAAATTTCTGCTTTCGATGATAATTGAAATGATGAGGAATAATTTCTAAGGCTTTGTAGTTCGCTATCTCAGAAAACCATGGTTGGTCTTGAATGAGAAATAGCTTTTCATCCAGAAATTATTCAACTATTTCTCTTTCTCCTTTTGTGACTTCTTCATTGATTAATTGTGACAAATGATCTGCCACAAAATTATCTTTCCCACTTTTGTCACGAATTTCCAAATTAAATTCCTGAAGAGTAGCACCCATCTTATTAACCGTAGCTTGGAGTAAGGTTTCTTTAAGAGATATTTGATTGCAACATGATCATTAAAAAGAATAATTTTGGCCCCAATCAAATAATTTCTAAATTTTTCCAATGCGAATACGATAGCTAGCAATTCCTTTTCAGTAGTGGCATAGTTAACTTGTGCCTCCTTTAAAACTTTGCTAGCATAATGTATTTCATGGAACACCTTCTCTCTCCTCTGTCCCAAAATACACCAACTGCGTAATCATTAGCGTCACACATCAGTTCAAAAGGTAGATCCCAGTTTGATGCAATTATGACTAGGGCAGTTACAAGCAATTTTTTAAAGTTTTGAATGCTTCTAAACATGATTCATCAAAATTAAAAGTAGAATCCTTATGGATAAGATTGTAAAGGGGCTTAACTATTTTTGAGAAGTCTTTGATAAAGCGGCGGTAGAATCCAACATGTCCTAGAAAGCTTCTGATGCCTTAAACATTTGTTAGTGGTGGAAGCTTTTCTATGACTTCTACTTTTTCCTTATCAACTTCTACTCCTTTTCTTAAAATCTTGTGTCACAAGACAATGCCTTCGGTGGCCATGAAATGGTATTGTTTCCAATTTAGTACTAGGTTGGTCTCATCACATCTTTCTAAGATTGTCTTTGATTCTTCAGGCATAAATGGAAAGAATCTCCAAATACTAAAAAATCATCCATAAAGACCTCGATGCATTTTTCCACTAAGTCTGTGAATATTGCTAACATGCATATTTGAAAAGTAGCTGGTACATTGCGCAATCCAAATGACATCTTTCTGTAGGCATAGACACCAAAAGGACAAGTGAATGCTGTCTTTTCTTGATCTTGTGGATCCACAACAATTTGGTTGTATCCCGAATAACCATCTAAGAAACAGTAGAAGTGGTCTTTTCTGGTAGCAGCATTGAGTTTGCGGTAATCTATATATACCCTCCAACTAGTAACAACTCCGGTTGGAATGAGTTCATTGTTGTCATTTCAGATTATCGTCCTTCCTCCTTTCTTTGGCACCACTTGGGGTAAATCATTCAAGCTTCTAACATTTTCACCACTTCCTTCCGAACAACTTCTTTCATTTTCGGGTTAAGCCTCCTTTGGGGTTGAGCTACTGGTTTGAAATTATCCTCCATCATGATTTTGTGCATGTAGTCAGAAGGACTGATTCCTTTTAAATCTCTCAAAGTCCAACCAGCCGCCTGTTGGTGCCTTTCCAAGACTTGTATCAGTTTGTTTTCTTTCAAGGTGGAAAGTGAGTTGCTGATGGTAACTAGTTTGTTGAGGCTGCCTTCTAGAAATGCATACTTTAAATGTGATGGTAACTCTTTCAATTCCAACTTATGTTCTTTTTTATCATTTTCACCTTGATTTGTTTCAGGCTTTGTTATCGGAGAAATTTGATCATTAGAAAATTTCTGACCAGTTTTTCTTTTTCTCTGTCCTCTAGATTGAGTTCTTGCATCTCCCAAGAGTCATTAGGTTGAGGTTGTTCTAAGTAAATTTCTTCAAGGATATCGATCTAAAAACATTGCCCCTTATCTCTTGGGTGATGCATTGCTTTGAAAATGTCAAACTTAATTTCATCATTTTCTACTCGAACTATTAGTTTGACATTTTCCATGTCTATCCCCATTTTTGCTGTTCTTATGAATGGACGTCCCATAATGAGTGGGATTTTCACATCTTCAAATATGTCAATTACAACAAAATCTACAAGAATCAAGAATTTATTCACTCTTACCAACACATCTTCTACAACCCCTTCCAAATATTTGATGGATTTGTCAGCTAGTTGTAGAGACATTTTGGTTGGTCTTAGTTGTAGCCCTCCTATTCTCCTCATCATTGAAAGTGGCATCAAGCTAACACTTGCTCCAAGATCAACGAGTGCTTTGCCTATAGAAACATCCCCAATTGTGACTTGAATAGTCACACTTCCTAGGTCTTTTAGCTTATGAGGGTTGTTAGTTTGTAGGATCGCGCTACAAGTTGCATTAAGTTGGATAACTTCTTTCTTCTGATGGCTCCTTTTCCTTGATAGTGTTCTTTCATGAACTTGGAATAAGTAGGTATTTGTTCCAAGGCTTCGACAAATGGAATAATGATTTGAGTATTTCCATAAACCTAGCAAACTGCTCTTGATGGAGTTGTGGGATAGGGTATTTTTTCTAAACTAGCGTGTATTTTTTTTCTTCTTTTTGTACCCTCCTAGTTTCTAGTACATCTATTTTTTTATGTAAATTTTTTTCATTGTTTATTTTTCTTTTTATTTTTCTTCTGCTCTTTATTTTTCTTTTTGTTTTCTTTTTCAATAACCCTTCCCACTTCTAGTCGTGATACTTCCGCAATTCTTTGAAATAGCTGAATGATGATCAACTATGTGTCTGATTTAATTCTCCAAATTTTTAATAGCATCATCTGTGATTTGTTGATGCTTGATGGTTGTCTGCATGAAGTGCCCTAGTATTTCCTCCAGTTTATTTTGAGACTGGTGAGATGTCGAATGGTTATTGATGAAACATACCGACTGTTGATTGGCACAACCATGACACCAAAAGTGTTGTTCGTTTTCTAACTGTTTTGGTAATTTTTGTAACTTTTGGTGTACTTTGTTGAGCTTCTATTGAAACTCCTTTATGAAATTATCTATTCCAATTTGGATGTTGATATGCTGATTCATTTTCCTAAAATAAATTCCAAAAAGGAAATCTGTATATGTCCCAAGAAAAGATTAGTAAGAAAGGAAAAGTTTTGTAATTTACATTTTTATACAAATTAAAAATTTAATTTTGTACAAAAAGTAATGCCACAAGATAAAAATAAACCTAAGGATAGGATAACCTAGGTCTAAGGTCAGCTAAACTAAGGTTGAGGCGGAGGATAGACAGGCTGATCATCAGGCACAGCAGTGTTCTGATTTCCCTGGATAAGCATAGACAGCTTCTGAAATTCTGAGCAGAACATGGCATTCTGAGCCTCAGCGGTAGACTGAATCATAGTCCTCAGCTCCTGAATTTTGTTATCGGTGTAGGCATTCTGACGTTCCTCGTATTGCTCCATACCTGCAAAATAAGAGTCCTTCAGCCCTTGGAAGTGCAGATCCATGCGGTTGTTAAGTCGTTGTTCCATGGCTTCCATCTGAGCTAAACCAAACACAGAGCTCTGAGGTGCTGTTCCAGACGACTCCCCCTGATTAGTTGCATTCTGATTACCCAAATCCTCCTGATGCTCATTATCCGACAAGTCCAGATCAAAGGTGGTATAGTCCTCCTGATACTGCCATGTAGTACCATACTTGTAAATTCCCATCTTATGAATGAGACTCTCACCCACCAAGTGATCTTTATCAGTGTACTCAGTAATGATGGTATCAGAAATGTCAATGCGCAAATAATCAACAATGCGGGATATGAAAATGCTATACGGGAGCAGCTTGGACTGAGACAATGAAACGCTGTTCATGATTTTCAGAATCTCCTCAGGCCAATTGATCATCACGTTATTCTTTACAGCGTACATGAAACGCAAATCATTCACAGTAGGCTGTGCATGATTAGTGTTCCGCTGCACTAATATGTAAGCAATAACATAATGCAATAACCTGTTCTCAACAGAAAGTGACCCTGCCTTGGTCAGTTGACCCTGAATATACAGATGAGGGCCCCGAAGGAATGACTTATACACATCAACGGGATCAAAATTGTCCTTGACCCAAGAACAGTCCCCTATTCCAAAACCAGACGACGATAAACCTCCAACATTCAGAAATAAATCCTCACTCATCTCAAACAGATTACCGGAAATCATGGACCAATATTTGCCATCCTTGTATCTAAAATTAGCGTAAAATTCCCTAACTAGAGCAGGGTATACGCGTCCCTTCAATTCCAAAAACTGAACGGCTCCTTGAGCCTCCATGTCATGCGGAAAACTAAAGTTTTGTTCCGCTAACCAGGTTAAGTCGGCATACCTGATGTATGTAGGCTTGCGGCCTTGAAATTTTGCCAACCGGGTCTCTTGCAAAATGAGGGAATAATAGGGGTCACCGCGGTCCCGAGTGGAGGGTGAGCCGGTTTCCCTTCTTCGAATGCGCGTTGCTGTAGTCTTGACCCGCTTTGGACGACTCTGCTCCATTGAAGATGATGAACTCGAAACTGAGATTGATGAACAGAGGGGCAAAGCCTAACCTAGGGTTTGGATTGGATGATTCGGAATTGAGTGGATTTTTGGATGAAATAGAGCGATTTCGGAAGGTTTGAGAGGTTTAGGATGAGGTTTACTTAATCCTATTGCACCTGGATTAGTATTGTTGCTGTTTCAGAAAATCAAGGCGCAAAGAGGTTGCGAAAAGGTCAGAAAAAGTGCAAGACCGAGACACTGTTTGCCTTTAACGTACTGGTTTTAATCGATTAACGGGATGGTTTAATCGATTAAAACAGTGTAAAATTTGAATTTTCAAAAAAAATTGCCCAGGTAATCGATTAACGGGTTGTTTAATCGATTAAGTTTTAGAAAATTTGAATTTTCCAGAAATGAAGCCCAGGTAATCGATTAACTATTGGCATAATCGATTAAATCAGAGAAAATTTCGTTTTTAGGCAGCAGAGTGGTTTCGACTTTTTAGGACACATGTATGCATTATAACAGATTTATCGAGACATTTATAATCACATTAAGAGGTTAATCAAGAGATATATTTTTGCATTTTTAACATATATCATTCAAACATGAAACACATAGGCATAGAGAAGCAAGACAATTTATGCAAACAGCTAAACATTTTTTTTTAAACAAGATATTGTTCATCAAGAATTCCTAGTTCTCTCCTTAGAACATAGAAGGTATCCCTGGGAAGGGGCTTGGTGAAAATATCTGCTAACTGTTTAGATGTTTCCACAAATTCAAGAACGCAATCACCTTTTTGTACATGGTCACGCAAAAAATGATGTCTAATTTCTATATGCTTTGTTCTAGAATGCAAAACGGGATTCTTGGATAGGTTAATGGCACTTGTATTATCGCATTTTATTGGGATCTTTTCAAGTTTAAGACCAAAGTCCTTAAGTTGCTGCTTCATCCAAAGGATTTGAGCGCAACACACACCAGCGGCAATGTATTCCGCTTCGGCGGTGGACAAAGCAACACATGCTTGCTTTTTGCTGTGCCATGCTACTAATGAACTGCCCAATAGGTGGCAAGTACCACTAGTGCTTTTCCGATCCAATTTACATCCGGCGAAATCGGAATCGGAGTAACCCACCAAGGATAGTGAGGCATCCCGAGGATACCATAATCCCATATTAGTAGTTCCTTTTAGATATCTTATGATTCTTTTAACAGTTATATAGTGTGATTCTCTAGGTGATGATTGATATCTCGCACACATGCATACACTGAACATGATATCAGGTCTACTTGCAGTTAAGTAAAGTAAAGACCCAATCATACCACGATACTTCGTTACCTCGATTGCTTTTCCTTTCTCATCTTTGTCTAAGTAGCAAGCAGATGCCATAGGTGTGGAAGCTTCCTTACATTTGTCCATTTCAAATTTCTTGAGTAGCTCTTTGCAGTATTTCGCTTGATGGATGAATATCCCACTCTCTAGTTGCTTTATCTGCAATCCTAGAAAGAATGTTAGTTCTCCCATCATAGACATTTTGAACTCCCCTGCATCATCTCAGAAAAGTCTCTACACAAGATATCATTAGTAGATCCAAATATTATGTCATCTACATAGATTTGTACAAGCAGAACATGATTTTCTGATTTTCTAATAAAAAGCGTTGTGTCAACCAAGCCTATCTCGAACCCTTTTTCTAAAAGAAAGGTACTAAGTCTGTCATACCAAGCTCTAGGAGCTTGTTTGAGACCATATAGTGCCTTTTTAAGTTTGTAAACATGGTTCGGATATTTAAAATTTTCAAAACCAGGCGGTTGGTCAACATAAACTTCTTCTTGAATGTATCCATTCAGGAAGGCGCTTTTTACATCCATTTGAAAAAGTTTGAAATTCATTAAAGATGCAAAGGAAAGAAGCATTCTGATGGCCTCTAGTCTGGCTACAGGAGCGTAGGTTTCGTCATAATCGATACCCTCCTCCTGGTTGTAGCCTTTGGCCACCAAACGTGCTTTATTTCGAATTATTAAGCCAGATTCATCAAGTTTATTTCTGAAGACCCATCGAGTACCAATTACGGGATGATCATTAGGTTTGGGGACCAAGTCCCACACATTATTACGCTCAAACTGGTTTAGCTCTTCTTGCATAGCTATACCCCAGTGTACATCCTCAATGGCCTCATCAACGGTCTTAGGCTCAATTTGCGATACAAAAGCTACAAAATTACAGAAATTTCGTAAGGAACTACGGGTTACCACTCCCGTAGATATGTCACCTATAACTTTATCAATCGGGCGAGCTTTCTTAGTTTTCCACACGGTTGTCATATCTGAGTGCTCTTGAGGTTCGACTTGACCTTCATCATTGGCTCCTTTTTCATTATCCATGTCCTTGGAGTATGCTTCTTCCAAAGCACCTGCAACATCATCAGAAACGACCTTTCTCTTCTCTTTTGGAGAAGATTCGTCAAACTGTACATGGATAGACTCTTCAACTTGCATTAAATATTTGTTAAAGACTCTGAAAGCTTTGCTATGAATCGAGTATCCCAAAAATATTCCCTCATCGGCTTTAGAGTCGAATTTCCCTAAGGCCCGCTTTCCATTATTTAATATAAAACATTTGCAACCGAAAGCGTGAAGATGGGATATATTTGGTTTGCGGCCTTTTAAAAGTTCATAAGGAGTTTTGTTCAAATTTGGCCTTAAGAGTACTCGATTTATAACATAGCATGCAGTATGAACTGCATCAGCCCAGAAGTACTTGGGGGTATTACTTTCGTTAAGCATGGTTCTCGCTAATTCTTCTAAAACACGATTTTTCCTCTCTACAACTCCATTTTGTTGTGGAGTGCGAGGAGCAGAGAACTGATGCAAAATGCCATGCTTATCACAGAATTTGTCGAACTGAAAGTTCTCAAATTCTCCCCCGTGATCACTTCGTATATATATTATTTTTAGGTTAAGTTGGTTTTGGATTTGCTTGGCAAGATTTTTAAAATTTTTGAACGCGTCGCTTTTTGATGATAAAAACAATGTCCATGTAAATCTAGAGAAATCATCAACAATAACTAGAGCGTAGTAACTACCACCAAAACTCATGATTTGTGATGGTCCAAACAAGTCCATATGGAGTAGCTCCAAAGGTCTTGAAGTGGATATCACATTTTTATTTTTAAAAGAGTTTTTGGTTTGTTTACACTTTTGACAAGTGTCACAAATTTCTTTAGTTTTAAAATTCAATTTTGGTAGCCCCTCAACTAGTTCGTTTGATGATAATTTATCTAGATGCTTTATATGGATATGTGCAACACGTCTATGCCATAGCCAGATGTCATCTTCTTTAGAAATAAAGCATTTTGAAAATAATGTAGTGACATCGTCCAAATTAACCATGTAAATATTATTTATACGGTGACCAACAAATTTAACGTTATTAGATAAAATATCACGAATGACACAACAATCAGAATCGAAGGATACACGATTACCTTTATCGCAGAGTTGGCTTATACTCAACAAGTTATGTTCTAGTCCTTCAACATAAAGGACATTATCAATCAGAGTTTGGGATGAGTTACCAACTGTTCCTGTGCCGAGTATCTTTCCCTTGTTGTTGTCTCCATAAGTGACGTATCCTTTTCCTTTAAGTGAGAGATCCAGGAAATTTGATCTATCACCTGTCATATGCCTCGAACACCCACTATCTAAGTACCATTTTTGTCCATGTGTTCGGAGACATACCTGCAAAATAGATTACTTACTTTTCTCAGGTACCCAATTTATGTTGGGTCCTTTTCTGTTAGTGATTAGGGAATCATCTCCCTTCTTTTTCCATACATAAACTCCGCTAGGTATACCATACTTTTTGATATAGCATGAATGATAAGTATGACCATATGTGTTACAATAAAAACAAGTAGGAGAATGCTTATGATATTTGTTTTTAGCTTGAGCTACCGGTTTTCTATATGGTCGCTTCTTTTTAGCAGTGCGAGTATAACCTAGACCAGTTCGATCACCAACATTTCTAGTTTGATTAAGCAGGTTATCTAATTGCAGTTTACTGTTTGTGAGACGTGTGAGTTTTTCATTTAGTTTAAAATTGTCCTCTTGCAAAGTCTCGCAAGTCTCACAGACAGGTTTTTGACATAAGTTACTAGCAGAGCAGTTACATGAACTACAAGAATAGATGAGATCTAAAGTTTCATTTTCCAGTTTTAATTCATCTAATTCTTTTTGTAATTGGCTTATTTTTTGTTCGTTTATCAGGATTATCCTTTTCCTATCAATGTTAATTCTAGCCAATTTCTTTAATTCATCATGCAACTCGACATAAGCATCATACAATACATCATAAGGAGGTGAATCATCCGAAGTGGATGAGGTGTCAGAATATACCTCATCATTGCCCTTGCATGAGTCTGAATTTGTATCGATGTCAGATCTGGCCATCAGACACAGCTTTGCTGACTCCTCCTCACTTGAGGTGCTTGATGTCGACTCCTCCTCAGGTACATCCCAAACGATGTAAGCTTTCTTGGATTTGAAGTCCCTGGGAGTGCTCTTTTCTGAATCAACCTTCTTTAGGTAGGTTGGACACTGAAACCTCATGTGCCCTACTTTTCCACACTCATGGCAAGTGAAGCGATCCTTGTTATTCTTGCCTTTACTGGTTGACTCTTTCGCTTCCTTCTTTTGAAACTTTTTGAGTCCTCCTTTTCTTTTAATGAATTTGCTAAATTTTCGGACTAGGAGACCCATAGTTTCATCATCTAGATCGGAATCAGATTCATCATCAATTTTCTCTTCTTTGTCTTTGGAGGTCGTGGCCTTCAATGTGATGCTCTTCTTCTTCCGGTCTGATTCTTCATTCATGGTCAAGCGACCCAACTCCATTTCATGCTCTTGAAGTTTTCCAAATAAAGTAGCTAAAGGCATAGAATCTAAATCTTTAGACTCAACAATTGCAGTCACCTTTGGTTGCCATCTCCTGTCAAGACAACGCAAAACTTTATTAGTTAGTTCACCTCTAGCAAATGATTTATCGAGAGCAACTAAATGGTTGACAATATGAGTGAATCGCTTTTGCATATCACATATTGATTCGCTTGGTAACATGCGAAACAACTCATATTCGTGGGTCAGCGCGTTCAGTCTTGCGCGCTTGACTTCGCTAGTGCCTTCGTGAGTCACTTGTAAAGTGTCCCACATTTCTTTCGCATTATGGCACTGCGAGACCCTAAAGAATTCATCATATGATAGGGCCGATGTGATGATGTTTTTGGCGCGCAGGTTATGCTGGACCTTTTTGCGCTCATCATCGGTCCATAAACTTTTCGGTTTATCTTTAGGTTGATCGTCCACAAGATGTTGTGGAACGTAAGGGCCGTTGACTACGGATTCCCAAATATCCGAGTCTATGGCCTCAATAAAAATTTGCATGCGCACTTTCCAGTAGGCATACCCTTCACCACTGAATATTGGTGGTCGATTAATGGATGACCCATCACCACCAAATGGATTTGAAGAACCCATTCCTTTTCCCTTTAGGATCACGAATACGCGGTTGAGCTAGCACTTCGTACTAGCTCTGATACCACTTGTTAGGTATCAGTGGTTACAATACACCTAGAAGGGGGGGGGGGTTGAATAGGTGTCGCGGTTAGAATTACCGCTTTTCGCAAATCAACACTTAATGCTGAATCAACCCTATTTAATCGATTAAGGAGAAAAGGATAATCGATTATAAGCACAGTCTTAATCGATTAACACAAAAAACAGTTTTAAACAGAAACTATTTTAATCGATTAATAGAAACAGTATAATCGATTAACACAGGAATATTAATCGATTAAACAGAACCAGTAAGCAATTACAGAAACGATTAAATGCGAAACAAATAACCGATAACAGAACGAATACAGAGCTTACAAATTTGTATATCAGAATAGCTTGCAATACAACAAAAGAACAGAATGTATTAGTTGAATCAAATATACAAATTAAATCGATTGAAAAACAGTAAAGAGAGAGAGAGAAACAAATCCTGCAAATCGAATTTTTATCCTGGTTCGTTTGCTGTCCACTGCAAACTACATCCAGGCCTCCCGGCTGACTTGGGAGATTTCCTTCACTATAATCGAATCAATGTAATTTACAAACACATTATCCAATTACAACACTTAGCAAATGACAAGAAATCAAAGAAACTATCCAATGGTTTGACTCCCTTCCTACCGATAAAGAAAACGTTTCTTTCGGCGTAGCCCCAGCCAAAGAATCTCTCGTTCTTTCCTTTTCTTACACTCTAAGCTATGAAGAAACACACAATCTCTACTGGTGATACGACACCAAGAGATTCCCTTTCACAACAATTACACAAGAATTACAAGAGTAATATTAAGCTATACCTAAGCTCAAATACAACATGAAGGCTTTACTCTAATGCACATTTAACACAAACACATGTGAAATGACAAGTATTAGTTATGAAAACAGAAGTTACAGAATTATAAAATTCATGAAAAACGCATCAAAAATATGCATGAACATGTGAGGGAAAACATGAGAGATTATAACATGAAATGCACTCAATCCTAAAGCAAGGAATCTCTCATTTCTAAACTCACTAATGCAATTAACAAATAGATGCAGCAATTAACACGTAGAATGCTCTAACTCTCTAATAAATGCAACATGCAACTTATGAGATTAATTCTGAAAACGCAGTTTATAAAGAATCAGTCCAGAACCCCAGATAATCGATTAAATACCTTCTTAATCGATTAACGGGACTAAAAATCATAACTGATTCTGTTTTTCAGTTTTTCAGTTTTAACAACTTAAAAATCAGTTAGGTTAATCGATTAACGTAAACCTTTAATCGATTAACTGCATTACAAAAACGTGTTCCAGTGGCAACCACTTTACACAGCAGTTGGGTTAATCGATTAAAGGTATGGTTAATCGATTAACACTAAATAAAATATGTATTTTCAAATAGAAAACATCAAATATGTTTTCAAAGCAGTTGGGTTAATCGATTAAAGGATTTGGTTAATCGATTAACAACAATTAAAAGTGTATTTTTAAATACAAAATATCAAATACGTTATGCACTTAGATGATACATGTTTAACACTTAGTTTTATGCCTAGAATGCACATATACATGTATTTATGTAATGCATGAACATATTATGAATGACATATCTCATGGATGAAATGATTTAAAAGATATATGCATATGAGACATGTATTAGGTGCCCTAAGCCTTCGACTCAACTTAAACTAGAATCTAGTCTAAGCCTAGTACCAAATAAAGACTTAAGCACGTTGATTTGTTGGTGATCTTCAAGCTCTTTTAGGCACAAGTTGTCCTCATCAAAACCATGACATTCAAGGAGAGCTTTCCAAAGTGTTCCTCTTGACATGCACACTTTCATAAATAAATGTTAATTGTGGAAATGTAAATGACATAAAGTGAATGTTAGTTGCAGAAATATAAATGACTGAAAATAAATGTTAGTTGCGGAAAATAAATGACAAAAAGTAAATGTTAGTTGTTAGATTATTATTCATCACTCTTTATTTGTTAAGTAACAATCCATTGATTGGATTGCACTCTTTTGCATATTATTTCTGTGTACAAAGTTACAAACCATGAATTGGTTTGAATTTGTGCTTTTTAGGAATCTTTTATTCAACAAATAAAATTTATAAGTCAACACTTTATTATGTTACACTTGCATCTCTTTTCAAGATTCAATTGTAGTATTGTATAGAGTTTTGTTGAACCAAAGGGAATTGCATTAGAAGAAGATTATATAGGTATATTATAGAAAAAATAATGATTAACAACTTTTCTGATGATTGTTAAATTATGTTGCATAAAAATATTAACAAGGAAACATAACAACTATTCACAAATTCTTGAGAAGAAAATTGATTTGAAACATGGAATTATTTCAAGACTCAAAAGATTTTGAAAAACATTACAAGTTATGTGTTATACTTTTGGTTAATTCCACACATCATTTCTAAATCCTTCATCTAGTATCCTATTATGGTAAGATGATTTTCAAACCTTATGTAATACACTAAATAATAGTTAAGTGCCACTCGTCGGAGTAGGTTGTCACACCCTACTTCAGGCTCCATTAACATCATTTAGCCGTAAACATAAGTTGCTTAAAATAGATGCTTAATATGGCAAGTGAACTAAGGTGTAGCTTATACTTTTTAGTTCACTTGTCAACACTTTAAGAAGAAACATTTCTGGATCTTTAAATCAAGTTTTAGGTGATCAAACTAAAACCGCATTAAGAACTTTTCAAAGAATCAGAACGTAACCCAAAATAATAAAATGAATGTATTGAAATAAAAAGATGATACAAATGAGGAAAAGAAATAAGATTACACCATAATCGAAATCAATTTACAGGAGCATAAGCCATCT
This sequence comes from Lupinus angustifolius, assembly GCF_001865875.1. Classification (NCBI taxonomy): domain Eukaryota; kingdom Viridiplantae; phylum Streptophyta; class Magnoliopsida; order Fabales; family Fabaceae; genus Lupinus; species Lupinus angustifolius. The sequence goes on along the minus strand of NW_017727834.1, from coordinate 263,907 downwards.
ATCCAAGGATGAGATGCTTTTGGACCCAAATGAGATTACAAAATTATGTTTTTGTATCACATTTGCCATATCATTTTCTCCTATTGAATTCTAAGTAAAACCTACAAAAATTTACCTAGAACAAGCTTAGAACTGTGACCATAATTTCTAGAGGGAAGAAGTGAAGAAGAATGTGTATTGAAGTGTATTGTGAATGCCTTATTTATAGGCAACAAGGTCACCACTTGGCTCACCTACTTGCCCACGCCAGATGCACCAAACCCTTCAGCATGGGTTTGTTCCATGACTAAGCAGCTTACTCAGCTGCTTGGTGTTGACTCACCAATGCTAGGTGTGAGATACTTGACCAATCTATTGTGGGCTACTCTGAAAAGTGCTAAGGGACCTTGTCAAGTGAGGTCATGCATGATGTCAAAGTGGCTTGGTGGCTAAGTCAACTTGTCCCCTTCTGGGTTCAGCCCGCCTGACTGCTTAGCTGGCCATGCTGGGCTGCCTACTTGAGCAGGTTGTCTTGCTCTAGCTAGGTGCGTGGTTCTAGCTAGGCGATCCCAAGGTTCACGCTGAGCTGCCTGTAGGTTGGCTTGTGTCATGCCTGAGTCTAACTATGTAAGGCTTGTGTCTGACCGAGCGAAGTTGGTGCCAGGTTAGCTGGGCGGTGCTAAGTGTCCACACCAAACTGCTTAGTGAGCAACTTCATTTTTTTGGTCCATGCTTGTGGTCAAGCACTTAGCTTGCCATGTGTGCATCAAAAGTGGCTTATGTAGACACCTCCTTGCTTGACTATTTCTGATTTTTTTCTTCTCTTCAATATTTCCTAGAAACTTCATACAAAGATTTGGATAAGAGGTGAACAAAAATATACAGCCACAATATGACAATTTATCTAAAAAGTGTTGATTTAAGTTGGTTTTGCATGATTTGCATAGGATAAGTGCCATGAAAAGTGTATGAAAATTAGGTATTTTTGGCACTTATGAAATCCATTATCAAGGATTTTAATTGATTAAATACATTAATGTCTTAATCATTTGATGACATTCTTAATCGATTATCCTAGCAGTTCTTGATATTTTTGAAAATAGTCATTTCCCAGCCGGTATCCTAGAAATTAATTCTGTACAGAAATAGATCAGATTCATAGAATACTCCACCCAGTTATCAATTAATGAGCACGTGATGAATTAATAAAACTATTCTAGAAAAATTTTAAAGAATGTAAAGATGTAAATATACGAGTTAAGGGAAGAAAAAAAGAAGCGAGAAAATTTTATCCTGTTTGTTTGCGGATCCACTTGCAAACTACATCCAGTCCTCCCGTCTGGTTGGAGAGATTGTTCTTCACGTAGAAAATTTAATTGTCAATTACAAACAGGCTTCCAATTTGACATTTCTAGAAGCGCTCCTTTCTTGACCTCTAAGCCATGCAATACGGTTTGACCTTCTATCGCCTCTTTCAAATACCACACCTACTCACGATTATGTCCTAGCCGTTTCTCGATTCTTTTCAAGACTCTTTTATAAGCGATGAAGAACACTAATTAATCCTAACCAAAGCTAGGGTGATTCTTCTCTCAAGTGGCTAACAAGAATGATTAGTTGTGATTCACTCACTAAGTACAATTTTATCACTCTAATGATTAGCTACAAAAACCTCATACAAGAATTTCATAAATATGCACATAAATTGGTGAAAGACTATGAGGATTTTTTTTTATGAAAATGTAAAACATTCTTTTGAAAAATTTGTGAATCAAGTTCACTCTTCTCTTTGAAATCACTCAAAACCGTAACACTTTTTCACTTGAAAATTAATGCAGAAAATTTTCATATGATATGAGTATGATCTGAAATTTTGAATGCCTAATTCTTACTCATGGTTTCAAATACAGCCTTATATTTAGATCAGATTTTAACTGTCCTTATTCGGTTATCTATTCAGTTAACCGATTAACAAATTTGAAAATAGTTTAAATTATGTTGGACGTAAAGCATTAATCGATTACAAAAATACTTAATTGATTATCTAAGTTTACTAAACTTAATCAATAGTCTCTGGAACTTTATTGAATTGATTAACTTCTTGCATAATCGATTAACAGTGTGAAAAGTGTTTTTTAATGCAAGGTAAAACCTTATATGAGATGTATGCATATGCAAAATATGATTTCAAAATAAGTGATATTTTTATGCAATGAAATCAATGCATACTACCTATCATGAATGGATGGAAGACTCTCTTATTTTAAGTTTTACTTAATTTTAGCCTTTTGAGATTCTCATCCCCAGTTTACCTAACCTAGACTCGAACTAAGCAATCATCTTAGAACTTCTAAAAAGATGTAAAAGAATTTCCTAATTCTAGATGACCTTGGTCTTCGACTGGACATAACTTTTAGGATTTCAGTAGGCCAATTAACTATAATACCTTGTTTAACAACAAACATTAAGTTTAAATCATTTATAGTTGCTTGAGCAAAGTTAGTGTTCCTTTGAACCTTGATATAGGCAATTAAGTAATGAAGAAGAAGATTTTCTACAATGAGAGACTCAACTTTGAGTAGCTCACCTTGCACATAGTATTGAGGACCCCTTAAGCTCGATTTATACACCACAACAACATCAAAAGTTTCCCTTATGCTATCATCGCAACTACCTAAGGGCAATCCAATACTAGACAAACCTCCTACTTCCATAAACAATTTTCATCCAAAGTGATTAACTTCCCCTTAACCATAGTCATATATAATCCCTCCCTATCCTTAAATTTTCTATAGAATTCTCTAACCAATAACGGGTAAATATTACCGTTTAATTCAAGAAATTGGTTAGCTCCTTGTGACTCCATTCGACGAGGGAACTCAAGGCCCTATACAGCCAACCACGTCATGTCGGCATATCTGATATACCTCAACTTTCATCCATGATACCTTGCCAAACATAAGGCTTGAAGTGTTAGGGAATAGAATGGATCCCTCTTAGGAGATGAAGACCCACCAACTTTAGTGGTTCGGTGTCTTTTTGTGATGGTCTTCAATCTAAAATTTCGTTGTTCAATCATAGTTCAGGTAAAGTGAAGATTTAATCAATTAATGTGGATTAAATCAACTTAGGGTTTTAGTTTCCAATTTTGGGATTTTGGCTTGGAGCTAAATTTGTCTTTGAGGATGGAAGATTATGAGAAGAAGGATTATGGTAATGCACGAATTTGACAAATATACACTTATTTTCATGTGATTTGAATGGAAAGACAAAGAGGGCACAAATTGGGAATTAGGGTTCTTACGTTTGGAACCCTAAGACAAGACTGACATATGTTATATTTCTATCATTAATCAATTATATTGTCCCGTTAATCAATTATTGTTATTCAAAAATTGTATCTCATAGCTACTGTAAGCTTTTCAATCGATTAATATTGAGAGATAATCGATTACAATTCGTAGAAAATGCCTAGGTACTCGATTAGAACATGAAATAATCGATTAATGAAGTCACTAGTGCATATTTTGATTCAATCTTGGTGATGCTAAGGCATGTAAGCTAGACACACACATCCTAAAGCTTTAAGAGTAACACATTTCAACCAAACACAAATCATAAAGGCAATTAAGCATTATAACACACATTCAATATATATTAACATATAATTGCATATGGAAAACATGGTAAGACAAATATAAATTTAAAAGCAAGCTAGGTTAGATATGATTCATCAAAGATTCTAATTTCTCTCCGAAGAACAAAGAATGTGTCCCGTGGAAGGGATTTGGTGAATATATCAACTAGTTGTTTTGAAGTTTCTATAAATTCAATCACACAATCACCTTTTTTCACATGATCCCTAAGAAAATGATGACAAATTTGTAATTGGTTAGTATGCAAATGCAAGATGGGGTTCTTTGATAGGTTTATGGCACTCGTATTATCGCACTTGATCAGAATGTGATCAAGATTAAGATCATAGTCTTGCAATTGCTGCTTCATCCAAAGGATTTGAGAGCAACACACGCCAACAACTATATATTCTGCTTCGGAAGTTGATAAAGAAACACATACCTGCTTCTTGTTGGACCATGAAACAAGGGAGCTACCATAAAAGTGGCAAGTCCCACTAGTACTCTTACGATACAACTTACAACCAACAAAGTCGGAATCAGAATACCCTATCACAGTTAATAAGACATCCATAGGATACCATAGATCCTTATTTATTGTTCCTTTTAGATACATCATGATTCTTTTTATGGTAGTAAAATGTGATTCCTTAGGATTTGATTGATATCTAGCACAAAGACATACACTAAACATAATATCAGGTCTGCTAGATGTAACATAGAGTAAATAGCCTATTATGCCCCGATACTTGGTTACCTGAATCGATTTCCCTTTTCATCTTTATCCAAGTAGCATGATGAAGCCATAAGAGTAGAGGCATCTTTGGCTTTGTCCATGTCGAATTTCTTCAATAGTTCCTTGAAATACTTAGACTGATGCACAAAGATTCTGCTACTTAGTTGTTTAATTTGTAGCCCTAAGAAGAATGTCAACTCACCCATCATCGATATTTCAAACCCACCCTTCATCAAATTAGAAAAATCATTGGAAAGAATATCGTTAGTAGCACCAATATATCATTACCAGATTTTGATACATAAAGTGTTGTATCGACTTTACCCCTATGAAATCCTTTTTCTAAAAGAAAAGAACTCAAATGCTCATACCATGCCCTTGGAGCTTGTTTTAATCCATATAGAGCCATTTTGAGTTTAAACACATGGTTAGAGAATTTAAAATTTTCAAACCTAGGGTTTGGCTATAATACACTTCTTCTTGAATGAAATCATTCAAGAAGGCACTCTTTACATCCATTTGGAAGAGTTTAAAGTTCATAATAGAAGCATAGGCCAATAGAATCCTAATGGTTTCAAACCTCGGAACTAAGGCGTAGGTTTCGTCATAATCAATGACTTCCTCTTGATTATAACCTTGAGCCACTAGTCGCACTTTCTTTCGAATAATCAAGCCGGATTCATCGAGTTTGTTGCAAAAGACCCACTTGGTTCCAATGATCAGGTGATCCTTTGGCTTAGGGACCAAGTCTCACACATTATTTTCACTTGAACTGGTTTAGATCTTCTTCTATAGTGATACTTTAGTGTTCATCTTCAAGGGCCTCATCAAAATTTTCGACTCAATTTAAGAAATAAAGGCTACAAAATTTCTAAAATTGTGAAGAGAGTTTCGGGTTACCACTCCCTTAGTAATATAACCTATAATGTTGTCGATTGGATGATCCTTTTTTGTTTTCCAAGCTTTTGGCATGTCATCACCTTCCTGATTCTCATTATGCTCGATTTGTGCTTCCTTTTCCATTTCAAATTCCTTTGTGTATGCATCTTCTAATGCATCTGAAATATCATCAAATATAACATTCTTCTTCTCTTTTGGAGAAGATTCGTCAAAATGAATGTACACAAATTCTTATACATTGATTGTATGCTTAGTATAGACACGATATGCTTTAATATATAATGAATAACCTAAAAATATTCCTTCATCTACTTTTGAGTCAAATTTTCCCAAATTATCTGTTCCATTATTCAATATAAAATGTTTACACCCAAAAGCATGAAGATGAAATATGTTTGGTTTATGGCCCCTTAAAAATTCAGAAGGTGTTTTAGAGAATGTGGGCCTAACCAATATTCGGTTAATCACATAACATGCGATGTGAACCGTGTTAGCCCAAAAATATTTCGAAACTTTGCTTTCATTAAGCATAGTCCTTGCTAACTCCTCCAAGAGTCGATTCTTCCTCTCAACAACTCTATTTTGTTGAGGGGTGTGAGGAGCTGAGAAATGATGTAAGATATCATTTTTCTCACAAATGTTTTCAATTTGGTGGTTCTCATACTCACCACCATGATCGCTACGCATGATTGAACTGGTTTGATATTTGTTTGGCATGATTTTTGAATGAATTAAATGCGCCACTTTTTAACGCAAAAAATAGTGTCCAAGTGAATCTCGAAAACTGTTCAACAATAACTAGTGCAAATTAGTTATCTCTAAGACTCATAACTTGTTGTGATGGTCCAAACTACTCCATATGAAAAAGCTCCAATGGCCTTAATGTGGATACAACAGATTTTGAACAAGAATGAGTTTTTAATTGCTTACACCTTTGATAGGTGTCACAAATATCATTAGTTTTGAAATTCAATTAGGTATCCCTACCATAAGTTCCTTTGCTGTCACTTTTTCTAAATATTTTAAATGTGTATGAGTGACTCTCCTATGTCAAACCCATATATCATTCTCTTCAGAGATAAAGCAGTTTGGAAACAAAGACATGATATCATCTAGATTAATCATATAGATATTGTTTATCTTATGATTTATAAACTTAACTTTATTATCCATGTCATCATGAATAACACAAAAATCAGAGTCAAGAGATACCTTATTACCTCTATCACAAAGTTGGCTGATACTGAGTAGATTGTGCTGAAGTCCCTTGACATAGAGAACATTATCAATGATAGCATGAGAGGTAATCCCAACTTTTCCAACTTCAAGTATCTTCCCACGATTGTTGTCTCCATAAGTAACATAGCCTTTTTCCTTTAACATGTCCCGTCATATGCCTCGAATATCCACTATCTAAGTACCAATGATGACCAAGTGTTTGAAGGCATACCTACAAAATAGATTTACTTACTGCTCTCAGGTATCCAACTTATGTTGGGTCCCTTATGGTGAGTAACCATGGGAACTAGTCCCTTCTCAATCCAAACTTATTACCCACTAGGTGTTCCATACTTATGAATATAACATGAAACATAAGTACGACCATCAATACCGCAACAAAAGCAAGTAGGCATTCTACGATTGCACATATATATATTTTGACCTGCATGTTTACTAAATGGTTTCTTATTTTTAGCATGAATGAATCCAATTCCAGCATGATTACCAATGTTTCTTGTGTTACCAAGGTTTCTTATGTGAATTTCACGAGTTTTTCTTTTCAAAACAGAATTTTTAGAATCTAACTTTTCGCAACTTTCACAAATAGAAGTCTCACATAATTTCGAAGAACAGCTACATGAGCCACATGCATAGGTAAGATCTAGGGTTTCATTTTGAAGTTTAAGTTTATCAATCAAAGTCTGCATTTCAATTATTTTTTTTCATGCAACGATATTACCCTTTTACGATCTACACTTATCCTAACAAGTTTCTTAAGTTCCTCTTGCAACTCGACAATAGCTGCATAAAGTTCATCATAATCATGTAGTTTTTCAGAACTATCCAAACATGAAATAGAATGAAGGGATTTTACCTTAGTAGATTCTCCTTGATCTAATAAGTGTGTTATCTGGTGTGTGAGCTGTAAGACATCATTTTGCTATCTCCTCTTCATCTCACGTGCTTGAAGTTGATTCTTTCTTGGGAACATCCCATACGATGTATGCTTTCTTTGACTTGAAGACCCTCAAGGTATTCTTCTCATCCTCAACCTTTTGCAGATAGATTGGGCATTGAAACTTCAAGTGCCCAACTTTTCCACACTCATAGCAAGTAGAACGTTCTTTGATAGCCTTGCTTCTATGGGTTGAGATTTTTACTCCTTTTATTGAAACCTCTTTATCCCTCCTTTTCTTTTCAAGAACTTATTGAATTTTCTGACTAAGAGGGTTAACGTCTCATCATCTATATCTGAGTTAGAGTCTTCGTCGCATTTCCCCTCTTGAGTTTGTGATGTTGAAGCTTTAAGAGAAATTCCATTATTGCGCTTGTTTGATTCCCCGTGCAAAGTCAAATGCCCTAGCTCCATCTCGTTGTCCTGGAGCTTTACAAACAGGGTTTCTAAAGGTATCGAATCGAGATCCTTGGACTCCATGATGGCTGTCACTTTTAGCTGTCACTTCCTCTTAAGACATCTCAACACTTTATTAGTTAGTTCACCTTTAGAAAATGATTTATCCAATGCAACTAAATGATTTATGATATGAGTAAAGCGCTTTTGTATATCGCTAATAGATTCATTTGGAAACATTCTAAACAACTTACATTCATGCATCAAAGCATTTTGTCGCATGCGTTTCACTTCACTTGTGCCTTCGTGGCTAACTTGTACAGTGTCCCATATATCTTTGGAACTATAACATTGAGAAACCCTAAAGAACTCGTCGTAAGATAATGCCAAAGTGATAATATGTTTTGATTTTAAATTGTCCTTAACCTTTCTTTTCTCGTCATCACTCCAAAGAATCTTTGGATTTTCTTTGGTTTCTCCTTCTGCTAAATGGAGTGGAATGTATGGTGAATAGACCATTATCTCCTAAATATCCATGTCAATGGTCTCAATAAAGATTCTCATTCAAACCTTCCAGTAGGTGTACCCCTCACCACTGAAAACATGAGGACGGTTGATGGCTGCACATCATTGCCGAAAGAGTAGGTAGAACCCAACCTGATATCCCTTTGATCAAGGATATCCTAGAAATCAATTCTTTATAGAAAGATATCAATTTGATAGAATGCTCCATGCAGTTATCAATTAACGAGCAAGTAATGAATTAATAAAACTAATCTATAAACATTTTAAAGAATGTAAAGATGTAAATTAAACGTGATAAGAGAAGAGAAGAAGCAACCAAATTTTTTTATCCTGGTTCGTTTGTAGGTCCACTTGCAAACTACATGTAGTCCCCCCGTCTGGTTTGGGAGAGTTTTATTCCCTAAAAACTTTAATATTCAATAACAAACAAGCTTCCAATTTGAAACTTCTATTAGCTCTCCATTCTTGAACTCTAAGCCAAGCAATTCAGTTTGACCTTCTCTTGCCTCTTTTGGATACCACACCTACTCACTATTCTATCCTAACCGATTCTTGCTTCTGTTAGGTATCAGTGGCTAAAATACACCTAGAAGAGGGGGGGGGGGTTGAATAGGTGTA